>NC_083411.1:55563703-55863703 GCF_020745735.1 Hemiscyllium ocellatum
CTTCTACAGAAGGGAAGAGAATATTGCAAAAATGTGAAGTTGTTTTGCAGAGATGGGCTGAAAATATGTTGCTGAAAAGCGCAGCAGGTCAGCAGCATCCAAGGAACAGGAGATTCGACGTTTCGGGCATAAGCCCTTCTTCCTGAAGAAGGGCTTATGTCCGAAACGTCGAATCTCCTGTTCCTTGGATGCTGCCTGACCTGCTGCGCTTTTCCAGCAACACATTTTCAGCTTTAAAATGTGTTACCAATGATCACAGATTACTTGTATATTAAACAAATGGAACCATTTTCTATTGATAATATTAGTCATGTTATCAAATTTTTTCTCAACATGATGTCCATAGTGCCTTTACTCCAGATGAAGCCAGCTACATTGGCAAAGCCTACTGCGTGGGTTATAGCTCTGACATCATCTTGAGGCAACAAGGTGAAATGGTGTGATGTAGCACAAATTACATTAGTCATGGCTTTAATATATGTGGGCTGAGGATTGGGAGATCTCACATAGATTCCCAGAGGACAATTGAAAGTAGCCAGTTGCATAAAACTTTAGGATGATGACCTCTGGGACAGGATGGCCACTCACTTCTTCAGGTTGTAGGTCACAAACCAGCAAATTCTAACAAGGTGGGCCAGAGCATTTTCGTTCACAGTGGCACTGTGCCTTGCTGCACTGGAGGAGATGACAGGGGAGCCAAATACTCAAGTCCCCTCTACAGCTTCGGGACCTTTTGCTGAGAATTGTTCACATGGAGGCTGTTCATCAGCCACTGGAGGTTACTGCTGTTCCTGAGCTTGCTATTGCATTTGTATCTCCTCAATGTTTCTGCTCCTTCACTACACCACAGTCACAGTGATAGTGATTGTTTGAACCGGTGTGGGGAATCCAAGAAACGAGACTGCTCCTTGGTAATGTTAGCATTTGTATCACACATAAATAGCAGCTTGCATTATCCTCAACAGTGAGATATGGAGGACTCCAACAGGGAAGGACCCTGGATGCCTGTTCATGGGCCTTTGACATAGTGGATATTATTCTGATGCACACATCATGTGACACATCATGCAAATGCAGTAAGAGATTGTAAGTGCAACATGATTAATGAGACCTTGTCCCACCTCCATTCTATCTTTCCGATATCTTTAACCTGTACTGTGTAAGTGGCTGAATGATGCAATGGACCCTTGAAAGGCCTCAAATTGCTCCAAAGTAGAGAATGAACAATTACTCCATTAGTCCAGGTTGGTGACAGCAACTTTTCGTCTCCATTGCTCATTTGTCATTCAATCTTATTGTAACAATTATATTATTTTCTACTAGTTTACAGATGTATGTAATCATGCCCACACATTTTCATGGAAACTAGAGCTGTAAACTAATCAATGAAATTTCAAGTGCAAATTGTCCCTTTTTCCCAAGTGGGGTGAAAGTAGAACTATCCCACATGAACTGTAAAAGAAATTGCCATTTTCAGTCAGGATGTAACTAAATTAAAACCTTTCAACAAGGACAAGCAGTTCATGAACTGGCAGAATTTGTTTATGTGGCAAAATAACTTATGGAATAAAAGATTCCAGAAATCTGTGAGGGTAAAATATAATGTTGGAAACAATAGAACGCAAACAATTTTGGAGAATGTCAAAAAGATTGTTCTGAGGAAAAAGTTACAGGCAGTAGTACAAAACAAATCACACGAGAATTTGAAATGTGATCTATCAAAGTTAAAGGCAAGAATGGAATGGGAATGTTGCATGGATAGAAAGTGCCATAGCATACACCCAAGATTTACTAAGTTTTGAATTGGGAGAAACTAAGAACTCGCTCTAAATAAAAAGTCAAACAAAACATTTTATTTTGAGAGTTTTTTGCAAATCAAATGCAAGAATGATAAGTTATCCAACTATTGAAATACAATTAATTGCTCATGGCTTTCAAACAATGCAAGCAAAGTGAATGTTACTTCTGAGCAATATTACACCTTAGTCTTCAATTAGTCTTCAAAGAAAATAAGGAAAAAGTAACAGGCATTCAGGTGCAGGCATACTAGTGAAAGTACTTGCCACAATCACATATAAGACACTGAGTTCACATACTCATGTATTGTTGTGTCAAAAGAGAGCCTACCCATGTATGATCTGAATGGCCTGCGAGAAAGTTGTTTCTATTAAAAGAGTACACATAGTGAAGGCTCAAAGTGATATAGGGCCTTGAACCACAAATAGGAATACAAGGATTATTTTGAGGATTAAGTGGTTTGTTAGAATTGATAAACAAAGTTTCCTAGTGATATTGTCTTACAGGGATATGATAAATGATATTATACATGATAAATATAAAAGAAGATAAAATAGAGAACTTATAGGACAATAAAGAAAATAAATTAAACAGTGATTGTTAATGCAAATACTTTTGTTTGATAAATGGAAAAGGCATTTGTGTTAGTTATTTTTGGAGAAAATGTTCTTGACTTACTTAATAGACTCAAGCATTATTTTTGTGTTCAATCTTCATTCAAATTTTTTCTTCATTCTCCATTCTTTTTCTTTGTACATTAAACATTACCAGACAGAACATTTGGATATCTTTACATAACTCAGCTGTAGCACTTTGGAGTTTAAATCAGAGGATTGTGGATCCAAGTTACCCTTCAGGGATTTAGGCTTACATTTCAGTCTGTTAATGAAGGATCAGAGTACCTAATGATGTGTTACTTATTACAAGAGGCATTGAACTAGGCTATATCAACCTGATCTGGTGGACATAAAAGATTGCATTACATTATTAAAAACAGAGTTCTCCGTAGTGTCCTAAATTAACTGGTTGTTATCTAATTATTATTTACAGGTCCTTGCTGTTCAGAATTTAAATTGGTTATGATCATCATAGAGACCAAAACTTTGTAAAAATAAATATTGGGTGAAACTTGACCAGCTCCATGTGGTGTGGCTTATGGCAAGCTGAGCGGTCCAGTCAATTGGGATTTTCGGCAAAGCCAATCTTGTCAGTTGAGATCACCTCACTGCACTTTGTTTGCTTTTTTCAAATATTCTTGCTAGACAGCAGCAAATACCCAACTGATGATCGCTATAGTTAGTTAAGTGGCTGGTTAACAGATCAACTTATCACGAGTTGTGATCTTACCAGACAAACTATCTGTCAGAAAAAGTCAACAAGGAGACCAGAATGGACTCTTGGCCGGTTCAATATAACTGCTTTCTCCAGGAGATCCATGCTGGCCACAGACAAACTAGAAAGTAGAGCCGGATCCACAATCACCAGGGCACATACCCGTCCCACTTCTGATAAAAGCACGTTACTTTCAAACAGGCATTGCCACCATCCTGGCATCTTCCAACACACTGGTACTGTGCCCTGCAAGGCCACATTGTTCCAGAAGTGCCCACCAGCAACTTGCAGTGAATGGCTGTATTGGGCAGAGGGAACACACAGGCAAAGGAACCCATTCCATGGGCTTTACCAGGCTGTCTACCAGGGCTGTTCCCTTGTTCCCTCAGTGTGTGTTTCATGGTGCCTATTTGAACTGTCCTCTGTATGCAGACTTTGCTTGCCCTGCCAGGGGTTGGCTGGCACAGTCAGACAATCAGGCAGATGGATATGATGTAGGGTATATGCCCAACAAGGATGTGTGCCATATCACATTGGAACCTGTACCACATGGCCTCAGTGTTCGCACCAAACAAACTGAAATGGTAGCAAGCAGTGCGCATGCTACAAAGTCATGGGGAGTAGTCCACAGAGAGGTCCTAGTCAGTCAGGGGTCTCAGCACAGATAGTCAAGGGCAGCCTCCCATTCTAGCCCTGGGTTTAGTCACACATTGGTGCATGGTCAGGGTGGTGTTGCACAGAGGCACGTGCCTCTGTGCTCCAGGGATAGGGTCAGTCCTTTGTCTCCATAGGGATCAGTCCAGCAGGAGAGTACTGTCATGATTAGGGATATGTGTGTCAAACAGCCAGAGATGTGGGTAGGCCAGGACCCATGCTGCCAGGTCTGGTCGCTCAAGAGAGTGGGCCACAGTCAGCCAGCTGTCTCCATTCACAGGAATTAAGGAGGACGGGTCGAGTGAAGAGTAGGCTGGGATGTGGGCGCGAGTTTTAATCCCATGGACAGAGCTTGGATAATGACTTGGAAAAGTGTGAAGCCTGTGGGGGTTAAGGGAATGGCATTTAGAGAGGAGAGCTTTATATTGGGGGTCTCAACAGCATTTTGGTATTGATGCTGAGGACCACTCACTGTCATGTTAATCATGATGCAAATGGATGGCATGTAATACTGAGGAGAACTGCTGCCATATGCAGGATAAGTGAGTGGACTTGTGAAGGAGGAAGCTGAACTCTAACCATTCACTGGGCCTTCATTGGGGAACAATATTCTCCTTCGACACATGAAATACTGGTCATGCAAGGACGTAGTATGCCAATGCACTTTCCTACAACATTCACTGTCTGGGTTGTACTTCCCGAAACTCACTGTAATAAGCACTGCTACCCATATAGTCAGCCAAAATATGGGCAATGACGAGGAGGAGGTCTAAAATGCTGAAATGAGCTGCTATTATGTACACAGATTGCTAGATCTGCTTCCACAATGTACCCGATGATCATCACAGACCCGCAACCACTGCACCTGCTTAATGGCAAAGTGATACTCCAGAGCACTATTTACTATCTACAGCCAGGATAAAGACAGGAACAACTACATGAATGGTGAAACGCAAAGGTTTATGAATTTACATACTATTGAATATGAAATGAATTTGAAAAATGAGCAATGATAGCAGTGAATCATTGGCGTTTCTGCATTTCCCCTGAGTCCTGATTGCCTGCCTGCCAACCCTCCCAATACAAATGTACAAGGTCCCTCATCACCCAGGCCACAAGGTCATCTCCTGCCAGGGGTTCAGCAAGTGCCTGGTCTCTGGCAGATCTCCTACTATAAATGGCCTGGGCATTTCTTCCTTTACCATGGGGCAGAGTTGCACATGTGTGACCTCATCGAGCCCAGTGTTATGTCATCATCCTGGAGTAGGGGGAGTGAAGTGTCCAGAAGGTAGTGCAGAAGATGGTCCCTCCATGCTCCATGATGATCTTGGGACAATGGGGATCCCTTCTCTGTGGGAAATGTTTCCGTCTGTATGGGATAAAGGGGGAAGGTATTGCAGCCACTGGTTAGTCGTGTCTTCTCTGTTCCTGTCTTCTCCTGCTCAGAGCTGAAAATGTGTTGCTGGTTAAAGCGCAGCAGGTCAGGCAGCATCCAAGGAACAGGAAATTCGATGTTTCGGGCATAAGCCCTTCATCAGGAAGGTCAGGAGTGCTTTTCTCAAGAGTGGATGATGTCAGTCCACTGTGTTATGGGGTATCTTCTCCTGTAAAGGCATAAAGGGGGAAAACAAGTAAGGCACAAGAGAGGGAACAATATTAGGATGTTCCAAGGGATCGAGGAAGCAGAGCCGAGGGCATGTTACATTAGTGATATAAAAGCATGAGAGAAATGATTTCAAATGAGGGTAAGTGTTGTATACAACAGAAGGGGTGCCACAGCATGAGCATTGGTGGGAGATGAATACAGTGGCTTTGAAAGGTTTGAGGTAGCAGAGAGCACTCACTCTGATGGAGTAGAGAAGATCATTGACCTTCTCACCCTGGAAGTAGTATTGATCCAATGACCATCTTCAACCTGGCTGGCATGGTGAGATGGCGTTCTTCTGGGATGTGGACTCCACTCCTCTCCACTGCCCCATCCTCAACAATCCCCAGCTGCCTCTCTGAGAACTGTGGTGTCAGCTAACCCTTCTCTGTCATCTCTCCTGATGCCTAACCCTGCTGAACAGTGTTTGAAAGATGCAGCAGCCTCAAGGAATGCTGAGTGGTGATTTTCTCCATGAACTGAGATAGAGATATGGCAGGGACAGGACATGAATCTCACCAGGAGGATTCCAATGGCAATTGAAGTGACAAGTTTCGCAAGTTACAGTGAGAAAGCTCACTCAGCATCACAGTGAGAATTGTTCCACCAAACTCGCTGGCAACTTGCATAAGCCAAAAAATGCATAATATTCAGCCTTTTCCCAATGACCAACAGAAATCACTGCACAATCAGATTTCACATTTTAAATTATTTTCAGTAAGAAACTAAAATCAATACCAACTAAATATTATTTTGTTAGCAACTAGGACACTCAAGTAAGGTTTCTTACACTATTAGCTAATTAAGACAGCTGAAAACCATTCCATATTTAAGTTATGCCGCAACCTCAATATATAATGCAGTCTTGTAGATAAAATCCAATCCCTTCCAGCAGCTGCTTCTTTCTCCCTTCCACATTGCAGAGGGTCTTTCAACGTTTTTTTTGTAAATTGCTTCACTCAGTCTTCAAGCATTTCCAGTAGCAAGGTACCCTTTGGAAATTCATGGTTCCTAAATCTCCACTTTGGCGATCACAACTGCCTTTGCCTTCAACTTTTCCCAACCTAATTTCTCACTGCCATCTGATGCCTGAATCTAGGAGTCTGTATCTAGACTATTACCCCTCTTTTGTATCAATAGCATTTGATTTGTTATGGATTTCCAACTGGGCCCATGTGTCCTGACAATCAAATCACATCCTGACAGCTTTCAAAATAATTACCAGCATCTCTTCAGGACATTTGTTTTCATTCAAATTTAACGGGACATTTTAAAGTCTTGCATTCATAATAGCTGCTATGTTTCTTATATTAAAGTGATGACATCAGACATACATCATTGATTTGGTTTGATTTATTGTTATTTGACAGTAAAGAACTATAAAACAGACAAAGATGCTGAAAGACCAAATATAACTCTAACAAGTAAAGAAAACAGGATGTAAAAAAATTGTGTTATTTGTGTTTTCACGTAAACTCATATATTTATGTTTAGTCAATAAACAATTTTAAAACAAATTTCAAATAATCAATTTTGTCAGGTCGTTAATTAGCAAAATTACTCCCAAGTTTGAAAAGAGGTAATTCCAATTGTACATGATGTTCTAACTTCCAAAAACGCTTGTGAAATGTTTACTTTGTTAAGTGACCACCAAGCTCTTATGATCATATTTTAATCAAAGACTCAAAATGCCATCCACAGCGAAAGCAGGGCTTCAGTATAGTGCGTTGATTTTTAGTGTTCATCTGTACAATATTAAATGTTGAAAGTCATGCAAAAGTAGGTTTCTTTCCACATTTCATCAGAGAATCCCCAAAGCGTGGAAGGAGGCTGTATCACCCCTCCACAGATCATCCCACCCCTATTCCTGTCATTCTGCATTTCCAATGGCTAATCTACCTAGTCTGCACACTATGGGCAATCTGCACATCTTTGGACTGTGGGAGAAAACCCATACAAACACAAAGAGAACAAACCCAGACACCTGACACTATGAAGCAGCAGTGCTAACCACTGAGCAACAATGCAACCCATGAAGACTGATACATTTCTGGCCACTGAATTACTTGTCATGCAGAAATGACTTGCCAGTGTCTGACAGAGAAGTAGTCTAAAAGCCCACTGCAGTTTGTAGCCCCATCACCAAGTTGCATTTATCTTCAAAACGGAGCTGAAAGTTTGCTAGTTTTACAGAAATTACCAGTAACCCAGCATCTTTGGTTGAGGCAAATCAATCAATGTCACAGTTCCAACAATGAAGTGGAGTTGATCATCAAAGTCAAACTCATATCTGACAGTGTGAGATGTTGAGAGAGCTAATGGAAATGAAACAGAATGCCCAGGCTGAAAGAGAAAGAAGACAGATAGGTTAATTAAGGTATTTAGGAAGGAAGAAGAAACATGTTGCACTTCTCAGTATTTCTGGCCCAACTCACTTTTTAAAAACACATACTGGTGTTAAGGGAAAACATATTCTTTTCAATAAAACCAATGAAGCAATCCAACTTGTTGAATTATCAGCTATCGTGATTGTTGGTTTAGTTATATAGTATTCTAAGAAATTATGAACATGCACAATTTACATGAAACACAACTTTTGTAAACAGAGAGGGAGTGTACTACACGCAAGATCTGAGCATGTTGTTATATTTTCCTCTCTGTTGTTAGGGAGTTATAAATATAGTTATTTCAATAACAAAATCTGTCCTGGGTGGAATGTGAGTAATGCTGGCATGATCCATATTTTGTGTTTGAGAAGATAATAAGTCACCATCTTGAATTCTACTATCCACTTAGCTTAGTTACTTTCAAAGCACTGTTGGACATGGAGTTCAAGGATTTTGGTGTAGGCATAATGATGAGTCAAATTGACATGCAACTTGGAAGATAACTTGAAGGTAGTGGTGCATCTGCCTTTTCTCTTTTAAATGGTAGAAAACACAGGGTTAGAAAGTACTGTCAAAAAAACCTTAACGTGCTGCTCCAGTGCAACTTGGTGATGGTACATGCTGAAGTCACGATATTCTGTTTGTGAAGGGACTGAATGTTTAAGGTAATGGATGTGGTTCTGATCAGATGGGCTGTTTTGTCCTCGATGTTATTGAGCTTCCTGAGTTTTATGGAGTTTCACTCATGTAGATAAGTGAGTGGATTCTATTGCATACTTGAATGGTGCCTCTTAGTGGTGAAGAAGTCCAGATGAAGCTCAAGTTTTGTGTGGAATCGAACCATAATGAGTGAGTTATAATCTTTACAACTGTATCCAAGTGAAACCTTCTGCTGTTGGAACTGTGGTGGACCATAGATCTGCTTGCGTCATTGCTCCCCAGCTCTGTTCTGAAGAAGAGTCATATTTAACCTTTAATGTTCTGAATCAATCTGATTTAACACAATGACAGTGCGACACAACACAATGGAATATGTCCTCGGTGTGAAAAGGGAACTGTGTCTCTACTCAGACTATTCAGTGCAATACAATCATGAACAGATGTGTCATGATAGATAGATCAGCAAAGACAAAGTAAAGTAGATTTCTCCCTTAAATTGGTTGTCTCAACAAAAACAGAAATTGGTGGAGAAACTTATCTGGTCTGACAGCTTGATGAAGGGCTCTGGCCCGAAACGTCGAATTCCTGTTCCTTGGATGCTGCCTGACCTGCTGTGCTTTAACCAGCAACACATTTTCAGCTTCTGTGAAGAGACAGAGTTAATGTTTTGAATTGAAACTTATGATTTCCATAACTCACAATTCTTTGTTTTATTTTGATTTTCTCAATGACTGCTGCAAGTCCAATTAAACATGTTTATCCTTCCAACTCAGCCAGTTCAGTGAAGAGACTGAATGTTTAAGGTAATGGATAGGTTCTGATCAGATGGGCTGTTTTGTCCTCGATGTTATTCAAAATTTCCATCCAGATCACACTTTGTGCACTTGCCAAGATATTGATGAACAAAGAGACCTTGGAGTGCGGGTTCCTCTAAAGTAGAGTCAGAGGTAGAAACAGGATTTTAAAGAAGGTGTTTGCCTTTATTGATCAGTGCATTGAGCGTAGGAGTTGGGAGGTCATGCTGAGGTTGTACAGGTCATTGGATGGCCAATACTAGAATACTGCATTTGATTCTGGTCTCCCTGCTATAGGAAAGATGATGTGAAACCTGTAAGGGTTCAGAAATGATGTACAAGGATTTTGCCCGGGTTGGAGTGTTTGATCTATAGGGAGAGATTGAATAAGCTCGGGCTATTTTCCCTGGAGTGTCAGAGGCTGAGGGGTTGACCTTATAGGGGTTTATAAAATCATGAGGGGCATAGATAGGATGAATAGCCAAGGTCTTTTCTCCAGGGTAGCAGAGTACAAAACTAGAGGGCATAGGTTTAAGGTGAGAGGGGAAAAATTTAAAAGGGACTAAAGAGTAACTTTCTCATGCAGAGGATGGTGCATGTTTGGAGTGAGCTGCCAGATGAAGTGGCAGACACTGGCGCAATTACAACATTTAGAAGGCATCTGGATGGATACATGAATAGGAAGGCTTTCAAGTGATATGGGTCAAACACTGGCCAATGCAAGATTAACTGAGGATGACTGGTCGGCATGGACGAGTTGGACAGAAGGTTGTGGAACCCAATGACTCTGTTATCTTTGCTGTGTGTAGACTATTTATTGCACTGCATTAGTAGTTTAGAATAATTGCACAACTAGCATATATGCAATCATCAAGAAAAGGATGTTGATTGTACATGGATTGTTTGTTAGCTATGTGCTATATTCTGTGCAGCTGCAAACCCATACAGTTTAGAGGGACCATTCTTAGCTATCACCAGTGTTACCCAAATGGTTTTCAATGTGAAGGAGTATGGCGGTAATCAGGAGAAGGTTTCCTTTCCCAATAATGAGTTAATGTCGTGAGACTTCATGGAGTTTAGATTCAAGGCTTAGGACTCCCAGAAACACTGTCCCAACAGTGTATTACAGTGTTACCATTTCTGCTGGATCTGTCCTATATTCTGCAGTGGTTTAAAGTAGTGGAATGGTTTGCTCAGCTATTTCAGAGGGCCCTTACAAATCTACCACTGTGTTGTGGGTCTGGGTCACATATAGGCCAGACCTGGTAAGTTATCTCCCTTAAGGGTATCTCTGATTGAGTTGGGTTTTACAAATTTCATATCGCTTCATTTGTACTATTTCTGCTAAAAGCTTTTTCTCCAAATTTACTTATTTAACTGAATTCAATTCACAGTGTTAGAGTGAAATTTCAATGCAAGTCTTCAAATTATTAGTCCATGATTTTGGATTATGAGTACAAGAACAAAGCTGCAAAACTATTGTACATCTCCTTTACTCACTGCTGAGCCCTCCGACATATATTTTTAGTTCTAGTGTTAGTAATTCTTCCATCAGTCATTTCTTAAGCTTCATCACTGATGAGGAAAAGAATATATCACAACATGATTTTCAGCCTACACTCACTGACTGTTGTCATAATATTATTTCCTCTTGGATACATCTATTGCTGAAAACCTCTCATATAGATGCTATACTATACTACCTCATCTACATTCACAATATTTCAGGAGGGTTGGTGTGAACTCGTACTATCATGCAGGAAAAGCTGGTCCAAACTCAGAGTCCGCAGGAAAGGAGCAGAGTGCTGTTTTTGAATACAATGACTCCAGTGGGGATGCTGACAAGTATAAGTCACCCAACATTGGAAATTTTGAGATGAAAAATTACATACAACAGGGAATTTGGGAAATTTCCCTTCATTTGCAGAGGAGCCCAAACGCTCAGGACTGGCCGTGGAACCACCTTTGAGTGATCTGGCACTACATCCACAGCTGAACATAGGCCAGAACCCAGACTGATGTTTACATATCATTCTGACTGACAGATATGTAATCCCTGCATTGACTATGGTCCAATCGTTGGACTTCAAAGACTCTGATCTCTGGACTTCAGTAGGAGCGAAGATCTAACTGGCTTTGATCAACCTCCTGGACTGTGATTGGCCATACTCTTTGACTGACTGTGGTTTTTCCCCCTGACAAGCCACAGTTCCCTTTCATCCCGCTAAGTATGAAGCCCTTGGACTTTGAGACATGGCCATTTGGTTGAAGCACATACAGTGTGTTTGTGGTGTAAACTGCTGGCACGTTCTGTAGTTGTAACATTGGCTTGGTGTGGTTTCATACAGCACCATGCTTACCCCTTTGACCGACCAGTGCTCTGAATCATAATAAGCTGCATGCTTTTCCCACTGTGCTAAAAAAAATGTAAGCAAGACAGTGTGACAAATTCAAGTCAATGCAAAATGAGTTAGCATCAAGAAATTAAACTAAGGGCTACAAGGTTCCTTGTGTGAAGATGCATGAGGTACGTGCATGTCCTTGTGCACAAAGCAATCTGGCAGAAACATACACAGTCCTTATTGTCCCTGAACCTGAGCTCCAAAATGAAATCGTGAAGGGCTGAAGGGTACTGTGAGTTGGTCTGAAAACAGCATGATGCTGTAGTGAGGCTGATGGTTTGATTTTGCTGACTTAAATCTAAGATGGGTAGAAGAGTACAGTGACATTGGAGTCTGCAGGAAAGTCGTGTGAAGATAGAATTGTCTGACAGTCCGGAGAAGCTGATGGTGAGCTTCTGTCATCAAGTAAATGCTTTGATTTTCGTGTCAGGAATTGGCATCATCTTGTTTCTTGAGAAAGGACAGGATTGAGAGCCTCATAGAAAGGAGATGAGATCAACTAATGTGTGCAAATTCATTAAAGTCATCACATCCATGAATTAGTGAGCTTCCAAACTCCCCATTTAAGCATTAAGGGAAATATCTTGACACCAAGAATCGAACTATTTTCATTTTGCTGTATTTTCCCAACTTCCTTGCAATTGCCCAGTCAACTCAAGGGGGTGAAAATTTCTGTCCTTAGATCAGGTTATGTTCATGAACAACCTAACCACACATGTGCAGCAACTCAAGTTTGCAGCACCATGTCAGTACCAAGTGAAGTAATATCACATCCACAACAAAGATGGTTCTGCCCATGTTTTCACACTGCAGGTTGGTGCGGTGTGGAACATAGTCTTTAGCAGTTTAGCAGAGTAGACCAGCTGCAGATAGTAACAAGGAAGTGGTGGCCATGCAGCTACAATCTTGCAAATGCAACTAGTCAATCTGTACCTGTATTATGGAGGGAAGTATGACAGCCTGCGTAATCAGGTCAACAATATCTCGTGACTAAATGGATATTGTTCACATACAGTGAACCTCTCTGTATCCAAAAGAATCTTTGATAGATACCAAAGCTGCAGCTGAATTGGCTGTGGATAAATCAGAATTTACATGCATTCCATACTCAGCGCTAGAAATTTAAGACTGAGATAGATTGGTTCTTGAGTACCAAGGGGATCAATGATTACAGGGAGAAAGCAGGAGAACACGGTTGAGAAATTTATCAGCCATGATAGAATGGCAGAGCGGACTCAATGGGCTGAATGGCCTAATTTCTGCTCCCATGTCTTATGGTTTTATGGTCTTAAATGCTTCCATATAACAATGTATCTGTACTTGTATGGGTGATATTGACCACACGTGCACTGGTGCATTCTATCTTATTCATTGTCACCAGTAAAAGCCAACACTAGGCCCATTTGCAAATGCACAGAGGACCATTATGGGCGGCACGGTGGCACAGTGGTTAGCACTGCTGCCTCACAGCGCCTGAGACCCAGGTTCAATTCCCGACTCAGGCGACTGACTGTGTGGAGTTTGCACGTTCTCCCGTGTCTGCGTGGGTTTCCTCCGGGTGCTCCGGTTTCCTCCCACAGTCCAAAGATGTGCGGGTCAGGTGAATTGGTCATGCTAAATTGCCCATAGTGTTAGGTAAGGGTAAATGTAGGGGTATGGGTGGGTTACGCTTCGGCGGGTCGGTGTGGACTTGTTGGGCTGAAGGGCCTGTTTCCACACTGTAATATAATCTAATATAATCTAATCTAATCTAATCATTTTGATAGTCATCTTTACACTTTGGCCATATACTGTGTACTTGAAGTAAACAATAGTCTTGTAATATGTCTACACATAGCTGTGATTTCCACTTGCATCCTTCTGGTACTGAACTTTACATTATATATTAAAAAGTAAAATTGATATAAGCAATATAGACAAAATGCTTTGCTAAACAGCTTATTCTATATTACTTGATTGCACCTTTAATTCATACAGATGGTGTTTGTTTTTTTTTCCCAGTCTGTGCTCAAAGTAAAAATGATTTTAGTGAAAGAGTGAGTGGATTCGACACTAATTGCTAACCTTTTTGAAATGGGTTTAAATCCAATTTAAACCGATGGGATGAAAGTATCTTGGCTGTGAAAGATCTACATAAAATGAATCTGAAACTCTCAGTCCAGACTTACTGTGTCATCACCACAAACTGACAACTTCAATTCACAAGAACACGGGTTGGTGTTGGAAATGGAAAAAATGTCACACTGATGCAAACATATCATGGAGTTTAAATACATTGGTGGAACTTCAGACATGGCGGTTTGCTCCTCATACAAACTGAAAATGCTAGAAACATTCAGTAGGCCTATCAATGTTTAAGAAAAGCAAAGTTGGGATAGCATTTGAATGCAAACTCCTTGCAAGTTCCATTTTGCGAACAATTTTAGGTACACTTCAGAGCTTCAGTGTAGCAGCTTATTTTTTACAGTTCCTCACAACCGGCAGATTCTAATCCAACTCTCCCGGTTTGGATGTTTCACAAACTAATCACTTTTGTACTTGGAGATACTTATTTCCTGAACTTTCCATATATTCCTTTAAGGAGATAAAACAAAACTTGCTTTTTTACCTCAGTTAGCTGTCTTACAATCTACCATAACAACTTTTAATTTCTGGGTTTTCTGAATCAAAATTAACCTGTGATCACTCTGAACTGGAAGCTAGCTAATAGTCTTTTGTTTTCAGCCAACTGTTGTAAACAAAACAGTAGAAACAATTTCCCATCAATTAACAACATGGATCTAGTCAGAAGTCACATGACACCAGGTTAAAGTCCAACAGGTTTATTTGAAATCATAAGCGTTTGGAGCACTGCTCCTTTGACAGGTGAAGTCTGACGAAGGAGCAACACTCCGAAAGATTATGATTTCAAATAAACCTGTTGGACTATAACCTGGTGTCATGCAACTTCTGACTTTGTCCACCCTAGTACAACACTTGCACCTCCACATCATAACATAGATTTGCAGCCACTTGCTTTGTGAGCAATACTAGATTAGGTCACTGTTTCAGAATGACTTTTTGAACTTGATTTCATTTTAAGAAAATCCTTCACAGATTTAGCTATCGTACATTTGTCACTACTTTGAAATCCTAACTGCAATGAAGATATGAATATATAGGGAATCACAACTCACACACCATACCAATATTTAAGGTGATCAGAATCTTTAACAACTTTTTGCACCTTATAGCCTGAAAAAGCAGCACAACATACCTGAACACAACTTCAAAGTAATGTACCTCAGCAAATGGTGCTCTCTGATACAGCCATGACAGTTCATTGAATTGTATTTAACAGATCGTCACTTCTGTGCATTGGCAGAATTACATTGCCATAGCAATATGCAAAATCATCATGCTCTCAAAATACCAACAGCAGTGACAGAGAAACCAGTCTCCATCTCACTGTGGCCACAGTTCATGAGATTCAAATCTCAGCTACAGTTGCAGTACAGATCACACATGATACAATCAAATCAGTTAACAATCTGCAAGGAAATGACTTTGGAGTGAAATAAAAGCCAAATATTCTGTAGATTCTGGAATGATTCCTGCAGATTGGGTGGAGGTAATTGTCATACCACGATCTAAGAAAGGAGCAAGAGATAAAACCAGGAAGTACACACCTGTTGGCCTGATGTCAGTAACAAAGAAGATGCCAGAATTTATTAAAATGATGTATTAAGTGGAGACTTAGAGAACAATAAGCATATTTGACCCAGTCCACATGGATCTGAAAATGTGAAATCATGTTTGACAAACTTGGAATTTTAGAACATGTTCCGAAAGAAATTTGGTAAAGTTGATGGACATAGTTAACTGGATTTTCAGAAGGCCTTTTGATAAGGGTTTCACAGGAGATGTATAGTAAAATTAAAATATAGCATAGGAGGTAATTTTCTGGCATGAATTAAGGATTGGCTAACAGGCAGAAATCTGATTAGGAATAGATAGGTTATTCTAGTATTCACAGACTGTGATTGATGGGGCACCGTTAGCTTCAGTACTTGGGCTCCAGCTGTTCACAGCACATATCAATGATTTGAATGTGGGAACAAAATGAAATGTTTCTCAGTTTGCAGAACTAAGTGGGGTGTCTGCTACAAGCAAAATATAAAGCAGTTTCAGGAGGACTTGGACAGGCATAGTGCATCAGCAAGAACATGGCTGATGGGCTATTATGTGAAAAAACTGAGGTGATCCACTTTGGTGGAAGAACAGATGCACAGCGTACTTCTTTGATGGTAAGCGGTTAGAAAATGTAAACAAGTAAAGGAAATAAGGTGAGTTTGTCAATAAGCCTCTGAAGGCTAATATACAAGTGCAGCAAGCTGTTAGGCAAACCATTGAATATTATCCTTTATCATGAAAAAATCTGAGTACAACCTAGTGAAGTCTAGCTTCAGTTGTATATGGGATTGGTTAGGCTCCACCTGGAGTACTCTGTGCAGTAGTGATATCCTTAACTCAAGAAAGATATTATTGCCAGAGAGAGATAAAGGTTCAGCAGACTTGTTCCCAGGAATGCAAGATTGCCTTATGAAAAGCATTTCAGCAAATTGGGCCTATATTTTCTAGAAACATAGAAAATGGGAGTAGGAGTAGCCCATATGGCCTGTCCCCATTCAGTATGACCATGGATGATCATCCAACTCAGTCCCCTGTTTCTGTTTGTTCTCTGGTCTTAACCTCTTCAGTCTATCTTCATAACTGTCCATTTCCCTTATAAATCCCGCTGCACACTCTCCAATAGGATAACACTTTTCCTATAATAACAAACAGAAATTTACATAATAAAGGTTTGAAGAATGAGAGGCAATTTCATTGAAACCTACAAAATACTTAAAGGGATAAACAGGGCAAATGCAGGCAAGTTGTTTCTCCAGATTGGGGATTCAAGAAGCAAGGGTACAATTTAAAAACAAGGATGTGCCACTTATACCTGAGATAAGGAGGGTTTTTTTTTAATTCAGAGAGTTTTGAAGCATTGGAATTCTCTACCCAAGAATACCATAGAAGCTCAGTATTTGAATATGTTTAAGATAGAGATTGATATATTTCAAATCATAATAGTGTGAAGGGTGATGGCCTGCATTGGAGGTTGAGGGGGGACCTTATAGAGGTTTATAAAATCATGAGGGGCATGGATAGGATAAATAGACATGATATTTTCCCTGGGATGGGGAAGTCCAGAACTAGAGGGCATAGATTTATGGTGAGAGGGAAAAAAATTTAAAAGGGCCCTAAAGGGCAACTTTTTCATGCAGAGGTGGTACTTGTATGAAATGAGCTACCAGAGGAAGTGGTGGAGGCTGGTATGATTACAACATTAAAATGGCATATGGATGGATATATGAATAAGAAGGGTTTAGAGGGATATGGGCCAAGTGCTGGCAAATGGGACTAGATTAGTTTAGGATATCTGGTTGGCATGGACAAGTTGGACCAAAGGGTCTGTTTCGGTGCTGTACATCTTCTGATGCTCTGACTTTAATAGTTGTCTAAAAATGATGAAAGTGTTTGTCTAGCCACAATCATATTAGATGGCAGAGCAAGCTCATGGGGCTGAATGGTCAACTCCTGTTGCTAAGTACCTGAAGAATTACATCTGACACACTGAGCAATTACACAACCCACACAAAGATCAAGATATTCCACTTGATTGACATGTTGATGCTCAAGATTATGAAGTTGAAGATAATCTCAAGGTTTATCTGTTACAATTTGGACCCCAAAAGTGTGAACAGTTACAGTCAGCAACTGCTGAAGAAGAGCAATTACAAGAGTTTCAAAATGTCTTTATCCAGGGACTGCCTGACAGCATTAACCAAAGTCCTTGGGAAGATTTTTTTTTATTTTGGGTAAACTGCAATGTACTCAGTATCTCATGACAAGTCGTTATCATGAGCAAACAAGTCTTATTGTCAAAATCATTGCCCCAAAATATTATGTCAGCAATACACCAGCAGCACATGGCCAACGAAAGCACAAGATAAGTAGCATGAATCTGTGTATTGACTAGGGATGAATCAAAATATTCAAAGATTTGCTCATGCATATGAAGTATGACTATCAACACCAAAAGCAAAAGGAGCTTGACATCCATATGGTGTTCCATTCTCTCCTTAGACAAAAATAGAAATGGGTCGTGAGTATGGTGCTGGGAAAACGTAACAGGTTAGGCAGCATCCAAGGACCAGGAAAACTGACATTTCGGGCAAAAACCCTTCATCTTTCCTGATGAAGGCTTTTGCCTGAAATGTTGATTTTCCTGCTCCCCAGATGCTGTCTGACCTGCTGTGCTTTTCTAGCACCACACTCTCGACTCTAATCTCCAATATCTGCAGGTCGTCACTTTTGCCTAAAAATAGAAATGGACCTATTCACAGTGCATAGGGAAGAGAATATTTTTGTGTCAAGTTACTTCTCAAATTTCCCATTGTTAAATGACTTAGCGACACAATGAACATGAGTATCAATGACAGCATGTGTTATTTTCAGTTTTTATCAGTATCTCAGAATAGATGTCTGACAACAGTTTGCAGTACTCTAGAAAACCATTTCAAAATATGTGTGTTCAGTAGAAAGTGATCCATATCACATTGTCACCCCGTTATCCACATTCAAATAGTCTAGCAGAATGTAGGTATTGCTATCAAATCAATAAATCAATCAATTAACTGTCAAGCAACAACATAATATCTTCATCTCGCATTGCTGTGTTTTCTTGCAATACCAATGGAGAGGGATTAGCATTCCCAATGCAACATACATTTGGAAGTCAAGTGCAAAAGACATTGCCCAGTAACTAATATTGTAACCATTCTGGGACAGGTGAAAGTAAACATATTCAATGCTATCAAAACCACACACTAGATAGAAATTTTGCATTAGAAATCCTACAAATATTTGGATGTCAGCAAGGATTTCTAAAAAAAATGCATATCAGCCAGATCATGCAAAGTGTTACTGATCTTGGTGTTCCATTGCAAAGGAACAGAAGCCAGCTCAGTCTAAAGTTCAGCATGCCAATCATGCATGAAGAGAATAAGCAAGAACCTCTGACTTTGATGTTGACTGTGTTGAAGTTGTAGTGATGGTGAGTGACAGCAACTATCAGCAAGACAGCCAAGTTGTCCAACAAATGCAACAGAGAACTCACCAGACAAGTCTACAATCAGCAGATCAGGATGCATTATAAACAATTGAAAGTGTTACATTGAAGTTCAAGATGTTTGTTTTGTAAACTCTCCTCGGCCTGTTTTTATTATTAACAAATTGACAACACATACCAATGTAATTCCAGCTATCCCTGTTTTTGGGATACAGTCAGGCTGTCAGCTTACCTTTAAGAGGCATACTTGTGCCTTCATCCCTACATCAGAGCATATGATTGGCAGGTATAAAGATCTTACACTCCACCTTACCACGGAACACTTGAAGCATGACACTCCATTGGATGTTTGCTGCTCCATGTTAAACTGTTAGTCTACTATCAGCCCAGTCACTTATGCCTCTGCAGAATATTATCTTGTCCATAATAGCTTGTTACAATAAACATCAGTTGCATTCTTCAATACCACAATATTACACCCAATTTCTCATGTCATGGAAGATAACGTAAATGTATAATGCCACATCCAGAAAACCATTCATTTGAAGGCAAAATCACACCACCGAACTCCCAGCTACACCCTCAATCCAACCCAATTACCATCTAAACAGTTGACTACACTCTGATCTGACTAATTTCCAATCCCCAAAACTACCCATTCACCAACTCATCTACTACTCACACATCTATTCACTAAATTAGATACCCATTCACTTATTTACTGGGAGACTTGGATCATTAAAATTGGCCTGACTACACAGTTACCTTTGTGAAACTGGGGTGTTGTAGTTATTCTCCTCCGACAAACCACAAGAGGATTCAAGTATGCAGGTTAACTTCACATTTATTCAAATAATCTCAGTATTAGACTGGCTGAATAGAATTCTGTCTAACATTCTGTCCCATTTTTGCCCGGCTTTGTTCCATGTCTGTCTAATTTTGGTCTGATGTCTCTCTGATTTTGATCCACATCTGTATCCCATGTCTGTCTCCTACATCTGGCCGATCTCAGTCCAACATCTGTATCCTACTTCTGTCCAATTTGTAAAGAAAATCATCTAACTTTCTACATGTTCTTGTTTTTTTTTATTTCATTCTTCAATAATAAACAGAAATCTTCCATTTTAGGTATTTCTGTTATCCTTTCACAAGAACCTATTTATACTCTACAAAAATAAACCAAAAAATTGCAATGCTGGAAATCAGAAACAAAAACAAATTGCGGGGAAAGCTCAGCAGGTCTGGCAACATATGTGGAGAGAAAGCAAAGTTAATGTTTTGTCTCCAGTGACCCTTCTTCAGAACAGAAGGGTTCTAAAGAAGGGTAACCAGATCTAAAACATTAACTTTGTTTTCTCTCCACACATGCTGCAAGACCTGTTTTCCCAACAAGTTCTATTTATACTCTAGTTGGCTCTCAAGAGTTGATACAGGCTTTAGGATGTTCAAAGTTCTCTCCATTCATTTCTGCTGACATGGACATGGAGGGCATTCTAGATTCATGTCTGCCGCAATGTGTTTTGCAGTACCAGCTTGTAAGGTGTTAACCTTACTCTTGTTGTAACCTCTTTTTATAAAAACTTGTTTAATTCCCACTTTTGGGGAGTGTGCAACCTTCGTCCATCCTCCAACCTTCGAGAAGCAGTTTGAGTAGACAGCTGAAAGGATCAATGCATGAAGTTACTTGTGGGAATGGTTTGCACTGTCAGTAACTACATGGCTGAATGGAGTATGAAGAAATATATAGTGAGCTTATCAAAAAAGTGAGATGATAATCATGTGGACTTTTAATCTACATGTCAACGAAAATGGTTGAAATGGACAAAGTTCCTAGATGAAGATTTATCCAAATATTTTCATAGTAGTTACTTGGAACAGGACTTTCTTGATCCATCTGGAGACCATGCAACATTTATCTGATATTGTGCAATGAGATAGGATTAATTAATGACTTCATATTGAAGGCAGCCCAAGGTGGCATTGACCACAATATGATTGAATTTTACACTCAGTTTGAGGAAAATATGGCTGGGTTCAAGATGAGTATCTTAAATTCAAATAGTTGCAATTATGAGGACAGGAACATAAAGCCAACTGAAGTGAACTGGCAAATAAGGCTGATGCATAGGTTAATGGAGGTGCAGTGGCATTCCATCGAAAGGATATTTAAACAATATACATAACAGGTATATTACAATCAGAAAGAAGGGTGGAGCAAACAGATTGTTCAGATATGGGTTACCAATCAGTCAGGTGTGGAGAGAGGATCAGATGTATAATTGAATTTCAGAGAAGTGTAAGAAAAATGTGCAGCAATGTTAGAGGAATTCAACTATGCAAATATTAAAGAGGATTGTTTTAACGTGAGTGGCAGGGAGGGAGAAATATTCCCAAATTACCTCCAAAAGTACCTCGACAGACCAACAGAAGAGAGAACAGTTCTGAGCCTAATATTTGTATATATGAGGCCAGGCAGGCAGTAGGCATATAAATAGGAGAGCATTTTGGAGATAGTGACCACAACTCAGTTATATGTAAGCTGGTTATGGAAAAAGATAAGAATGGGCTGAGTATAAAAGTTCTAAACTGCACAGATAACTTTACTAAGCTATGATGAAATTTGACCAAAGTGAACTTGGAGCAGTTACTTGCAGACAAAACTATGTGAGAAGCATTCAAGCAAAAAATAGTGAGAGAGTACAGGCCAAGTATGTTCCCATAAAGACAAAGCATGGTACCAAGACTGGAGAACCCAGGATATCATGGGACATAAATGTTAGGATTTTTTTTAAAAAAGAGACGCTTATAGCAGACAGCAAGAGCTCCCTAAAGGAATATAAAAGGCACAGAGAGGCTTTTAGAAAATAAATTAGGAATGCAAATAGAGTGCATGAGGAAGCATTGGCAAGTAGAATGGAGGAAAACTCAAATGTTTTCTTAACTATTAAAAACAAGAGAATAGCTAGGAAAAGAAAAGGATGCTTTAGGGATCATACAGATAATCTGGAAGTCATGGCTAATGTTCTCAATAAATACTTTACATCAGTCTTTCTGATGGAAAGAATGACACAAATACACATTAGGGTGGAGGACAGTGAAATATTAGAAGAAATTAACATAGAGAGTGAGGGAACAGGTACTAGCACCTGACAAAGGAGCTGTGTTAATGAAACTTCTATGATTTCAAATAAACCTGTTGAACTATAACATGGTGTCATTTGACTTTGTCCACCCCAGTCCAACACTGGCACCTCCACATCAAGTAATTGCAGAGTTAGCAACTTGAAAAGTGGATAAGTTTGAAAGCCCAAATGAAATCTATTCCAGCTGTTGAGCCTGGCAAAGGAGCAAGTATCAAGGACCCAGGCAATAATTGTCAAATATTCTCTTGCCACAGGTGAGATCACATGGTCTTGCTTTTCCGGTAATTTCTGACTTTGTTGGTGAGGACACATAGTCTCCTTCTGTGTTAGAAGCCTCTATTAGCATCAAGCAATCATAAAATAATCAGAGATGAGTGACAGGACAGAAGATTGGGCAGAGTATTTTTAAAAATTAGTTTAAAGAGGGAAAATTAAAAATGAGCTAAAAATTATCATATTCTTATCAGACCATAAGGCTGCTCTCTCATGAGAGAGAGAGAGAGAAAGAGAGATATGAATTATAGTGGTTTAGCCTAAGAGTTATTATGCCTCAGGTGAAGGGAGAGGTTTAGAAGGAGAGTCCGTCTTGTTAACTTCAGCTTGTGCAGGAATTGAACTCATGCTGGTGACATCATTGTGTATTGTAAAACAATCATCCAAGCTAACCATTCAAAGTTAGCTAGAAATATTACAGAAAATAGGAAGAGTTTCTACGGACACTTTAAAAAGGAAAAGTATTTATGATGTGAGCACAGGTAATATATAATGTAAGCCTAGTAAGTTAATAATGCAAAATAAGGAGTTGACAAATGATTTGATCAGGCATTTCACGAAAAGCAAAGTAACACCCCAGAGTGGAGGAATTTTTTTTTTTAAATGACCAGGAAGGTGGTACTGAATAAGTCGTTAGAGCTATGGGTTGACAATCCACGAGTCCTAACAGACTTTATCCTGAGTCTTAAAAGAAATGGCTAGTGAGATAGTTGATGCATCAGATTTAAATATTGCATGATCCCTAGATTTGGTAAAGATTCCAACAGGTTGGAATGTTCTGAATGGAACTTCTTTATTCAAACAGGGAAGGGTACAAAGAGAGGATGCTATTAAGTTATACACTACTTAGCTTATCATCTGTCATTGGGAAGGTGTTAGAAGCTATTATTAAAGGTTTTATAGTATGGCACTTAGAAAGTTATGCTAAACAGATAGAGTGAACATGGATTTATAAAAGGGAAGTCATGTTTAAACAATTGCTAAGGAAATTGTGTTGTAAATATGGAAGAACCAGTAGACATACTAAACGTAGAGACATTTGATAAGAGTTCATATCAAAGGTTATTCACAAAAATAAAGGCTCATGGTATCGTTGGTAACATATCAGCATGGATAGAAGATTGACTAACAGAAAACAAAAAATAGACATAAATGGATCATTATCTGATTAGTAAGATGTGATGAGTGATATGCAATATGGATCAGAGCTGAAGCCTCAGTATTTTACAGTTTATATAAATGATAAAGGAACTGTAAGCATGGTTGCTAAATTTGCTGATGACACAAAGGTAGGTAGGGAGAGAGTGGCACAGTGGTTAGCACTGCTGCCTCACAGCACCAGGGACTCATTTTCAGCCTTGGGTGCCTATCTGTGTGGAATTTGCATGTTGTCCCATGCCTGCATGGGTTTCCTCCAAGCACTCAAATTTCCTCCCATAGTCCAAAGATGTGCAGGTTAGATGGATTTGCCATGCTAAAAATTGCCTTTTAGTGTCTAGGTATGTGCAGGATACGGGGTTAGCCACGGTAAAAACTTCATGTGGGGTTACAGCAATGGGTGGGATGCTCTATGAAGGATCAGTGTGGACTTGATGGGCCAAATGACCTCTTTCTGCGCTTTAGGGATTCTATGATTCAAAAATAAGTTGTGAAGAGGTAATAAGGAGGCTATGAAGAGATACAAATAGATTAATTGTGTAGGCAAAGATCTGGGAAATGAAGCATATTGCTAGAAAAGATGAAATTGTCCATTTTGGCATGAGGAATGGAAAAGAAGCATATTATCTGAATGGTAAGGTACTGCAGATACATCTGAGATACAAAGGGATTTCAGTATGTACATTGCATGAATCACATAATTTTATAATGCAGGTGCAGCAACTAATTAGGAAATCTATTGCAAGGGAAAATGAATACAAAAGTAGGAAGATTATGCTTCAATGATCCTGAGTCTTTGGTGAGGCCACATCAGGATCACTGTCTTTTGGATTGATCTGCTTATTTTTAATGAAGGAGCAGTCAGAAAGGGCTTACTGAACCAATAGCTGGAATGCCCAAGTTTGTATGAGAAAAGATTGGATAGCTTAGGCTTCTATCAGCTGGAGTTTAGATAAGAAAGAGATCCAACAAGTCCATACTGACCCTCTGAAGAGTATTCTACCCAAACCCATTCCCCTACCCTATTACTTTACATTTATCCCTGACCAATGCACCTAACCTACACATCCATAGTCAACTTTAGCATGGCTAATACACCTAACTCACACATCTTTGGATTGTGGGAGGAAACACACACAGACACAGGGAGAATGTGCAAACACCACACAGACAGTCACCTGAGACTGGGATCAAACCCTGACCCCTGGCACTGTGAGGCAGTAGTGCTAACCATTCAGTCTCCTGCCAACTTGATTGGAACATAAAGTCCTGAGGGGTCTTAATAGGATGGGTACGCAAAGGATGTTGCTGCTTGTGGGAGAATCTAAACTGGGGACACTATTTACAAATAAGGGATCATCCATTTAAAACAGAGATAAGCTTTTTTTTCTCTCGAGATTTGTGAGTCATTAGAACTTGCAGCTTCACAAGATGGTGAAAGCTGAGTCCTTGAATATCTTTAAGATGGGGGTAAACAGATACTCGAGAAGCAAGGTGGTGAAGATTGTAAGTTGTAGGCAGAATGGGGCATATTCAAATCAGCCATGGTCTATTGAACAACACAACAAAATCAGAGGGCTGAGCTGCCTAATCCTGCTGTGAATTTGTACATTCACATGTCCATATGTAATTCTTGTATCTGATGGTAAAAATCACACAACACCAGGCTATGGTCCAACAGATTTATTTGGAAACACCAGCTTTCGGAGTGCTGTTCCAAAGTTCTGAAACCAACATGGTCATTCTAAAAGATGAGAGACTTAACAAACAATCCATGTCTTTTTCAATATATAATTTCAGTTACATCACTATAAATTTGCTATAAATTCTATGTCCTATGATCTTAAATTCCATAACCACCTGATGAAGGAGTGGTGCTCCAAAAGCTAGTGTTTCCAAATACACCTGTTAAACTATAACCTGGTGTTGTGTGTTTTTTAACATTCCAACACCGGCACCTCCAATCATGGCTTGTATCTCATAGAGTCATAGAGATGTACAGCATGGAAACAAACCCTCCAGTCCAACCCGTCCATGAAGACCAGATATCCCAACCCAATCTAGTCCCACCTGCCAGCACCTGGCCCATATCCCTCCAAACCCTTCCTATTCATATACCCATCCAAATGCTTTTTAAATGTTGTATTTATACCAGCCTCCACCACTTCTCCTATCAGCTCATTCCATTCACGCACCATCCTCTGTGTGAAAAGGTTGCCCCGTAGGTCTCTTTTACATCTTCCCCTCTCACCCTAAACCTTTGCCCTCTAGTTCTGGACTCCCCAACCCCAGGGAAAAGACTTTGCCTATTTACCCCATCCATGTCTCTCATAATTTTGTAAACCTCTATAAGGCAGTATCTGATGATTTGCTTGCTGATGTCAGCACTCATTTTTGGATTCTTCAGTCAAACTTAGAATTTCTGGTTGAAAAATCATAAAAGATTTGGTTACAAAAATCTTTATGGATAAAACATATTCAGCATCATTGCTGATTTCAAAAATCTGGGCCCATATAATTTTATATACAATTAAGAAGTATGTTACATCTGCATGAAGAATGCAGTCCTTATCCATTCAAATTGATTAATATTGTAGAACCACATTAGTTTTATAGAAAATCATATTTCTAGCTATATCAGACAATTAATTACTTTGGTACACAAGTTTTTATTTTAATGAAGGTATTGGAAGCAGGGTCAGCAATGAATCGAAATATACATATTTTACTGAATTACAAAAAGCTGAATGATGCTTCAACGTCAATTTATACATAAGAATAATACAGAGTTATAGAGTCATACAGCATGGAAACAGAGTCTTTGGTCCAACTAGTCCATGCTGACCATGTTCCCAAACTAATCTAGTCCCATAGCAATCATTTGTCAACATAATTCAAAATTGTATCCATAAAAATAAAAGCATGTGTAGCAATGTAGTTAATTGCCTGATATGGCTAGAAATACGATTGTCAACAAAACAAATGTGGTTCTACAATAATGATGTACTTAAATGAACTTTCCACCTTTAACCCAAACTTCCTGGATGTTACATAAGTCCATTTTCTAGATTCAGATCAAAGCATTGAACAAAGCAATCCTTATTTCCAATGTTGGTAACTATTCTCATGAAACAGTCTAGTTTTGTTCAAGAACTTTGAAAGCTATTGCCTAAGGCATTTTAAGTAAGACATTTGTGAAATAGTAGTACATCTTGACAGAATTTGCTAAAGGTCTAGCTAGCCTCTTGCGGCACAAAGTAAAAGGCAGTTCACTGTGAAATTGCCAGACTGACAGCATATGTGCCAGAAAACACTGCTGTACATAATCAAGCTCAATAAAATCTCAAGGCGACAAACTTGTCTAGGTAATTTTGGTTTCCCAACCAATGCCAAATTAATTAATTCCTAAACAAAGTTGGTTTGTCCAAGAAAATTGAATAATTTAACATCCTTAAAGCTCTTAATCACGCTAACATTTGTTCAAATTGGTTTTGTATTTTTCTCCCAATTTTCCACTTGCTTTTTTAGAGATGTAAAGTTTTGTTATAGTGAAGTAGCAAAAAGCTGGTGCCTGACTCACTCCACAACCTCCTGCAAGTGTCCATTCTGCACAGGTCATTCGAAGTAATTAAGGACTACATTCTACTTGAAAATACATTTATAATTTGGCAGCGAAACAATGACATTTTTCTCCTCTTGTCTCCTGCGGAGAGGTTGCTGACCATTTGTTTCCACCCTGTACTGGAAATTGCTACGGTGGGTTTTGGACTCAGGCTTTCTGTCATTTATATGTCATGAACTACTTCTCTCACCATTGCACCATGATCCTCGGAGCAATGTTGGGGAGCTCATTATGAACAAAAGGGACTTCACAGAATCTCTACTAACCCAATAAATATCACTGAGCTCTATCTCATTGTTATTTGTGGGACCTTGCTGAACATCAAATACAACATTAGATATCCTTTAAATATGTTTTACCAATTATAAAGTATATTGGGAGGTCTCAAAATCGTGAAAGAAAGAATAAAGATGCAAATAGCTCTCTTTGATCATTTAACACAATGACAGAATTCTGCCTCAACTCATTCTTCAAAGTAATTATTTTTCCATTTATGGAGAGTTATTCAATAAGTAGAGCACTGACGGACACTCTATTGAGTCATTTTAAGACTTAAGAATTAAACAGCCGAATTAACTGTTTGTATGTGAATACAAGTCATCGCTGTAGTCTGCTAGCTGTTTACTTTATTGTTGAGAAACCTAACACAATATTTTGGATTAAGCATCTATCTCTCATGGTATAAGAATAGCTTATCTGCATTCCCTTTTAATTATTCAAATGTAGCATTTAGACAGTAATCTCTCCTCTGTCACACTTGATCTAAGCTAATTGTGCAAAAATGGTCACAGCTGATTGGTTTTCATTCAAATCTGTCTCAATGAATTTTTTTGAAGCAACAAAGAACTGCAAATGCTGGAAAACTGAATCAAAAACAGAAACCGAAATTGCTGGAGGAAGTCAGCAGGACTGGCAGCAACTGTAGAGGCAACACAGAGTTAACATTTCAGCTCCAACAAGCTTTCTTCAGCCTACCTGAAATGTTAACTCTGTGTTGTCTCCAAAGATTCTGCCAGACCTGCTGAGTTTCTCCAGCAATTCCCGTTTCTGCTTGTGTTTCAGATTTTCACCATCTACAGTTCATTGATGTTTTGAAAACTTCTATTGAGGCAATGACCCATCTTCAGTGGTCCTGAAATATTAACTCTGCTTTCCGTCTACAGATGCCCCCAAACCTTGTGAGTTTCTCCAGCAACGTCTGTCTGACATTGACATTTAAAATTGTCTTCTATGACATTATTTATTCTACATATTTCCATATCATCCACATCTCCAACCAAAGTATGTAAACAGGAAGATTTACATGATTTATTGCAATTTTGGGTGACATATTATAGGAAGGAAGTGAAAAACACATTAGAGATAACACAGAAATAGTTGACAAGAATGGCTCCAAGGATGAGTGACTTCGGTTATAAGGATAGATTGAAGAAGTTTGGATTATTCTCCGAAGGGAAAAGAAAGCTAAGAGGAGATCAGGGAAAATTGTTTCCATTCATAAAAGGAACAAGATCAGAAGCACATCGATTTAAAGTGATTGCAAAAGAAGCAAAGGTGAAGTCAGGAAAAGCTTTCTTCACTCATTGAGTATTGAAGGTTTGGAATGTACTGCCTGGAAGTGGGTGGGATTCAGTTAAGAGATTAGATGATTATTTGGAATAAAACAATGTATAAGGGTATGGGTGTACAGCAGCAGATTGGCACTAGGTAATGATACTTGTTTAAAGAGCTGGTGCATGCAAGATCTATGGACTTTGTCTCCCTGTTCTCTTTCTTAATTCAATAATAAAATGTCTGTCTACTCTTCTTATATCCAAGAACAAAAATACAGCAGACACAATCAAGTGATTTTCCTTTTGAGATAAGATTACAACAGTAATAGGATTCCTGTAGGATTTCTACTTGCTACCAACCCTGCTGTGAGTACAGCACATTAGATTGCAACTTGTGGTGGTAAGATTCAAGGTGAAAAATTCCGGTTGTTCCCATGAAAATGGGATGATATTGCAATGGTATATCCACTGCAATACTACTAAAGTAGGAAGTTCATTTAAGACAACCCCCAACGTACCCCTAAGATAACATTTTAGGTAGGACATAAGCTTTGAGGTTATGAATATTTGTGGTGGCAGACAGAATACCAGTTGGGTTGCCTCTCTTCAAGCAGTGAACTAGCAGGCCTTCTGAACCCCCATTCATTGTGTGGTTCCTTAACAGAAATGGAACCAGAAGGCAGGAAATCTAATGTCCCTACTCCACAAGCTCATTGGCATGGTGGGATGGTCAAATGCTGTTGACATGTTGGAGCAGAGCCTTCGAAAATTTCAAGCAGTGTGGGGCTGGAGCGAGATTGTGATGGAAAGTCTCCATCAATTTTTTGGCGACTCTATCACAGATCTTGGGTAAAAAAATCAAGCCTGATAAAAGCAATTTCATAATTGACCTATTCAGGAAACAAAGCTAATTGTTTGATTTACCGACTGACTTTACTTGGAACCAACATTAATTTCAAGACTCTCAAAGTGAATGCATTTTTTTTTGCTACAATGAATGCATAACTGGATATTTCCTCGTGATATAATTTGCTGGCAAAAAGAGGTACAAGTTTGACTTAGCATGTGCACCATCATTGGAGATTCATCTGTGATGTATTACTGTATGTCAATATCCCAGACATAATACATGAAAATCACACTCCAAATATCACACACTTTATGTTGTGTGTTCTCATAACACATAATCAGAATGCTCACAGCTTATAAATTGAAATATGAAAATTTTAATGAAAGATCATGTGAATAGGATTGAAGATGGTACTAAAAACCCTGTTTTGATGTCAGAAAAGAGGAGATTTCTACAAGGTTTCCTTCTGGAAGACACTCAGGAGCATTTCTACTACTTCCCAGCTCAGACCAAAGTTCTTGTGTCCTGCTACAGCTGGCGGTGAACATTGGTGGCCAATTATGTACTCAACCAAAGTACGATGGTTCACAAGCATTCTCACCCACAATGATGGAGGAGGCCAGAACGTTAGTGAAAAAGACAAGGCAAAACAATTTGTAACCAACTTTACTCAGAAGTACTGTGTGGATGAATCATGTCAGCTTTGGCCTGCAGAAGGTTCTAGCATAGTAATGGCAATCCTTAGCCATCAAGATCCATAGCAATCAAGAAATGACTGAAGGCAATGAATGCAACAAAGACAATAAGCCCTGGCAACACCCCACTGTAGTCCAGAAGACTTGTTCCTGAACGAGCCTGAGATAAGTAGTTCCAGTGCAGTTGGAAAACTGCCAACTATCCATCAATGTGGAAAATTGACCAAATGTGAAAAATCAGGAAAATTTCAATCTGGTCAATTACCTTCCTATTAGTTTCATCTTAATCATCAGTAAAGTGAAAGAAGTGTTATTTACTCAGCCTGTAGCTGCTCACTGATACATAGTTTGGGTTCACCGGGACCACTCAACTCCAGACCTCATTACAGACTTGGCCCAACTAGGTACAAAAGGACTGTATTTCAAAGGTGAAGAAAGGGTACATGTTCTTGACATCAAAGGAGAAATTGACTGAATCAAGAAACCCTAGCAAAATTGAAAGAAACTGTAAATTAGGGGGAGCTATCCATTGGTTGGAGTTAAACATAACACAAAGAAGGATGGTTGTTGGAGTCTAAGTATCTGAACACCAAGCTATCACTCTATGAGATCAGCATGTCCAACCACCTTCAATTACTTCATCAATCAGTTTGTCTTCATCACAAAATCTTAAATGGGATGTTCGTTGATAATTGTGTAATATCAATACCATTCATGACTCTTCAGGTATTGAAGCAGATCATGTCCATATGCAAGATCTGAACATATTTAAACTAGCTGAAAATGTGTTGGTGGAAAAGTGCAGCAGGTCAGGCAGCATCCAAGGAACAGGAAATTTGACGTTTCGGGCATAAGCCCTTCATCAGGAAACATCGAATTTCCTGTTCCTTGGATGCTGCCTGACCTGCTGCAATTTTCCAGCAACACATTTTCAGCTCTGATCTCCAGCATCTGCAGACCTCACTTTCTCCTCGAACATATTTAAACTAGGCCTAGTATGTGGCTAGGTAACATTATTGACACTCCAGTACCATGCAATGGAAGTCTCCAGCAAGAGAAAGTTTAACCTACTCCCCGTAGTATCCAATGGCATCATCATCACTGAAACCCAGCCTTCAACACCTAGAAATTTAAGTGGACCAGCAATTAAAATACCATTGCTACAAGAGCAGGGCAGGGGTTGAGAATTCTGTGGTAAATAATTCCACATATCCTGTCCACTATCTACAAGGCACAAGTCAGGGCTGTAATGAAATACTCCCTACTTGTCTGGATGAACTTTGATATCATTCAAGCAACTCAATACTATCCAGGTCAAAGCAAGTCACTTGATTGGTGCACCATCTCCCAGCTTAAATATTAATTCCTTCCACCATCAATGCACAGGAGTAGAGTGAGAAGTGTATCAACTACAACTTGCATTGCAGCAACTCAAAACTGATCCTGCAATGACATCTTCCAAACACACATGTCTACCAGCAACTTCCATCACCTAGATGAACAAGGACAATCCCATTTGAACACCCTCACCAGCAAGTTCCCTCCAAATCCATACCACTTCTGACTTTAACCTATATCACCATTTCTTCACCACGGCCAGGTTAAAATCACAAATCATTTCTTATCACCCTGTGGCTATATTTACATTACAGGGATTGCAGCAGTTCAAGAAGTCAGATCACCACTACTTTCTCAAGGACAATTGGAAATGAACAATAAATATTGGTCTTGCCAGTGACACTCACATGCCATAAAAGATTTGTTTTTTTTATTTAAACAGCCCCAAGGAGCAGTTTCAAAGCAATACATGAGGAACTATCTTCCAGGGATCATGCCTTGCTGTATTACATGCAGCTAATGGGGAAGGAGCGATGGTCTCATGGTGGTAGAGGAAGAGACTACAGCAGCAAGCCAACTACAATTTCAGCCCATGTCATAAATTGACAGAAAAACCAACAACAAATAATATGGATCTTTAATAGTGTTCTCAGATTCAGATGATAGATTGTGTTAATCAGTTAACTTTTTTTTAATTTAGTGTGATATCCATTGCTTTGGATTGAAGCAATTACATTTTTACTGAATTAATTGAAATGATGGGAGAGCCAATTGTTTTCCTTAATATTTTCTGTCACATTGCTAATATATTATCTGTCAAAAATCATCAAAGAGTCACAATGATGTTTTTAGGCAAGAGTGATTCAGCTATCACAAGTGCTCTTAAAATTCTGTTATATACCATGCTCCCTAATTGCTCTTGGCAGTAAAATGATGCAGTTTTGAATGTCTTCTCTTTTTAACCAACCAGCCAATTCTCTACTGAAGATTTTATTGATGCTATCCAAATGAACTATTTATTATTGGAGGTACAATAAATACAGTACCTCCATTTAAAATCTGAGGCTTTACTTGAAAACATATCAAATTTAAACCCATAGTCTTCCATAAAGTCATGTTGGTCTGTGCTCTAGATTTTCAGAAATACTTGGTTAATTAGTATTTTATCATTCTTCACTTTGCTCCTCCATGCATACTTTGTACTGAAGCTGTTTTGCTGGAATTTGGTTTAATAAATCCTTGCAGATAATTCTCTACTCAGCCATGAAGGGAAAGTGACTCATTGTGACTAGCAGCAGTCTGAATTCTTGTTGAGTTGTTTAAGCAGTGTAACCCTGATCCAGTTTCGGAAGTGTATCCGTTCTTGCACTCATGAAATATAGGAAGCTCCTATGGATGTTGTTAACATTGTTTTTGCTTTAACATCTTCATCAAATGGTTGTTCTTCAATCCAAGGGTTGTGAATCTTAGTAATTCTCTGCTGCAGGGCATTAAGTTATCTCCATTGTTGAATAAATTTAAGACAGGCATAGACATATTTAGTCTCTTGAGAATATGGAGATATGGGAAGCAGGCAGAGAAGTGAAGTCACACTCCAAGATCAGTGATGGTTGGATTAAATAACAAAATAGGCTCAATGGCCTATAAGGTCTACTCCTGTACATATTTCTCATGTTGTGTTAATAAAATTATGCCAATATATCCCTTCAACATTGCACATTTTACTCTAACTTCATTCCCATTTGGTGGCTTCCCTCTTCCCACAACCTTTCCGCCAACACTCCAGCTCCTGACTTATCCATCAAGATCCTCTTCAGTCCCAACTCTATTCCCAGTCTCTGTACTTATTGTTAAAATCCCTCATGTCTATTGCCAATAGTGGGGACTTTAGCTTCTTCTCACACTCGATCTGCCTCCTGTCTTGCCTCAGTCTTGCTCCCAGCCTGGCTTCTGCCTGGCTGCCAGGCTTGTCTCCCACCTTTACTCCTAACCTTTTTCATGCTTTCAATCTCAGTCCCTATCTGCTCAACCTGAAAATCCAGTTCCTGTTCTCAATCTCTGTCCTTACCTTTAGTATCTCTTATGTCTATTGCCACTATCAGAGACTGGTTGCTACTATTCCATTGTGAACATGCATTGAAGTCCTGGGATCTATCTAATAGCAGAAGTAGATCAATGCAAGTAACACCTTGGACCAAATCTGATCTGATTTGTATTCTTGTTCATTCCTTTAAGCATCCAGGTAGATGTTTATTCATTAATTTTCCTCATGGACTCTTGTAATTTGCTTTTGCCGATACAATTGCCCTTAGATAGATCATCTTCCTACTGTCCCAAGATTGCAACAACAACTTGGGGAAAGAAATGGACTTGTGACCTTGGTACTGAGGTCGTGGAACCAGGGGCCAGGTAATATTCTGGGGGCTTGGGTTCAAATTCCTTCTTGGCAGATGCTGAAATCTGAGTTTTCATTTAAATATAAAATGGAAAGTCACTAATGATGACATGAAACCATTACTAATGCCCTTTAAGGATAGAAAAATATCACCCTTATCTGGTCTGGCCAATGTGTAAATGCAACAATGTACTTGACTCGTAACTGCCCTCAAATAGTTTAGCAAATCACTCACTCGTATCAATTGGTAGAAAGTCTCAAATAAGAAGTGAAGCTAGATGGGCTAAGGCACCAGAAATGACAATGGCAGTCTCAGCCTTGTCAATTCTATGAAGTCTTCCTTATTTACTTCTGAGGCTAGTGTTAAAATTGGGAGAGCTGTCTCAGAGACTGGTCAAACTGATAGTCATACTCATGGCATCGTGCATTGCACAAAATATCCCAAACAATGTCATCACCATCTCTGGTATGACCTGTTCCAGCAGCTGGACCAACCAACTGTCATGAAAGCAGGGACATACAGTTAGAAGGCAGTTGCCTTGGGAGATATCAACATTGATGCCGAATGCAATGAAGTAAAACGAAATCACTTTAGACATGGGCGTGGACAACTCCAGCTGATTATCACATACCACACCCTCCCTTGACTCACTGCCCCCCAGCTGATGAATCAATACTTATACACATTGAACATTACCTTGAGTAAGCACTAAGGGTGGCCAAGAGCTAAAATATATAGCTGCTAGATAGGGTCTGCAAATGTTCCAATGAAGTCAATAAGAGTGAAAACATACTCAATCCATCCACACCAAACTGCCTGCTACAGGTATCCTTGACCACGACAGTATCATTAAGAGTGACCATCCCACAGTCCATGAGGAGACAAAGTCCCATCTTCACTTTGAGGATACGTTCCATCATGTTGTGTGCCATTAGAATCATGTTAATTGGATATACTTTGAATGGATCTAGCAACACAAGACTAGCTATCTATGAGGTGTTGTGAGCTATATTTGCAGAGTTGTATTTCAACACAACCTGCAAACTCATGGTCCAACATTACCCTGCCTCAGCCAATTCCATCAATTAATCCTAGTTCAATGAAGAGTGCGGTTGGACATGACAGGAGCCAAAACCAAGTCATCAACCTGGTGAAGCTACAAAAGAAGACTACTTGTTTGCTAAACAGCATCAGCAGCAATTGATAGACAGAGTTAAGGAATTCCATAACCAATGAATCAGATCGATACAAAAACATAAATTGCTGCAAAAGCTCAGCAGATCTTGCAGCATCTATTGAGAGAAATCAAAGTTAATGTTTTGGGTCCAGTGAGTCTTCCTCAGAACTGATGACAACTAGGAAAATGTTGGACGAGGCAGTAAGGAGTAAACAATAGGTGCGCATAGAGGCCAAAGACAGAAAAGGATAGTTGGACAGGTGAGGGAGTGTATAACAGTCAGGCTAGGAGGATGAATAGCTGGTAATGGAGACTGTTAGTGGCTAACAACACGTTATGTATAATAACAGACTATGTGATAAAAAGGCTCAGATCTAAGCGCTGCCAGCCTACCAAAACAATCCTGAATGGTGATGGCCAAATAAACAATTCACTGGAGGAAGAGATTTCATAAATAGCCCCATCCTTAATGATGGGTGGAGCCCAACACATCAATGCAGAAGACAAGATTGAGGCATTTGCCAAACCATCAGCCTGATATATCGAGTGGATGATCTATCTTGGCCTCCTCCGCAGATCTCACAGCTGCTGTACTTCAGCCAATTCAGTTCACTCCACATGATATATCAAGAAATGCATTAAGGAATTGGATAGGGCAAAGGCTATGGGTTTTGAAAAGAATTTAGTAATATTACTGAAGACATAGTCAAGAATTTGCAATAGCCCGGCCATGCTGTTCCAGTACAAATGCAACACTAGCATGTGTCTGCCAACATGGAAAAGTGCCCAGATATGTCCCACACAAATAGCAGAACAAATTGAAAATGGCCAATTAAAACCTTATCAGTCTTTTCTCAATTATCAATAAAGTGCCGGAAGGTATCATCAACAATGCTATCAAACAGTTCTCTTGCTTAGCAATAATCTAGTCACTGAAAGTTTGAGTTCCATCAGGACCACTTGGCTTTGACCTCATTACTCCCAGGAATACTCTCCCTCGGTACACCTGTAATTTTAGCCTGAACTACAACACCACTTCCCTTACTTTCTTGTCCTCCTTTCTATCCTTCCTACAGCATCTATACCCTGGAACATTAAGCTGCCAGTCCTGCCCTTCACGGAGCTGTGTCTCTGTAATAGCTATGATATCCTATTCCCATGTTCCCAACCATGCCCAAGGTCATCAGCTTTACCTGTCAGGCCTCTTGCTTTGAAATAAATGTAGTCTCATTCATCAGACTCACCTTGTTCTCTGCCTTGCTCATGCCTGCCTTGACTATTTGAGTTGCTCCTCCTCTCAACTGTACCAGCCTTCACCTTATCTCTTTTCTCAGTGCCTCTTTGCATGCTCAAAACCTCCCATCACCTCCAACCCATCTATCCACCCAAACAAATCCTTTATGGGTCTTACACCTCCTGAGTAGCACTAGCAAATGTCCCCATCAGGATATAGGTCCCCTTCCAATTCCAGTCTAGATCAATTGCATCCATATATTTTGAAATAATCTCGGGATAAGGAATTATTCATTTTTATTAATTCATTCAGAAATGGAGTTGTGGCAGAGATCCAGTTTTAGAAAGCTAAAATAATGCCTATATTTAAAACATAGCATGTCATAGAATCATACAGATATACAGCAAGGAAACAGACCCTTCAGTCCAACTTGTCCATGCCCAGATATCCTAACCTCATCTATCCCATTTACCATCACTTGGCCTGTATCCCTCCAAACCCTTCCTATTCAGATACCCATCCAGGTGCCTTTTAAATGCTAGAACTGTATCCACCTCCACCACTACCTCTGGCAGCTCATTCCATACCCACACCATCCTCCGTGTGAAAAGTTGTCCCTTAGGTCCCTTTTATATCTTTTCCCTCTCACCCTAAACCTATGCCCTCTAGTCGTGAGCTCCCTCAACACAGAGAAAAGACTTTGCCTATTTATCCTATCCATGCCCCTCGTAATTTTATAAATCTCTAGAAGGTCACCCCTCCGCCTTTGACACTCCAGGAAAAGCAGCCCCAGTCTATTCAGCCTTTCCCTCTAGCTCAAACCCTCCAACCCTGGCAACATTCTTGTAAATCTTTCCTGACCCCTTTCAAGCAATGATAAATCAATCCATTTGCATCAGTGCAAGAATAAATAATAGAATCCTCAGTAGATGGGGTTTATTAATAAACATGCAAAACATGGAGGAACAAACTCTGCTACTTCATTCACACACACAAATACAGTGAAGAAGGATAGAGAAAGAAAAATAGTTGCAAATTGAATTTCATGAAAAGTTATTACATTGGTATTAGTTCACATGACTTAGAGTCCAATTGGTCAAGAACCAAATTGGGAATCTTCATTTGGTTAATCTTACTGCAATTCTTTTTCTGAGTTGGGATACAGGTGGATGGCAATTAAGAGTGCAGTGGTATTTGGCATGCTCAGAGAATTAGTCCACCATGGCTGACTAAGTCTGCAATTTGTTTTTCTGAATAAGAGACTTTTGGGAGAGATAGAGATGGAGAGAAAGCTTTTTCACTGCTAAACTTTAGAATTACAGTTCTTGTAAAACAGCAATTGATATCAGAAGTCAAAACTGCATATGTAAAAAGGGCTCAAACAGCCCGGTTTCAGTTGTGTGATAGGGTGGTTTCTGCTAAGCCAGTCAGATAAACTGGTAGTTTGACCGTCCACATCAAAACTGTATGGGATGAGGGATGGATTCATGGGTAGATTCATGGATGGATAGTGTCACAGATGAACACATCGATGGATGAATTCACATACAGACAGAACAATGATGTGATGGACTTATGGGCAGATATACAGATGGAAAGATTCACAAAGGTGTGGATGGATCGCCAGCTAGATTCATGGAGGGAAACACAGATTTAAGGATGGATTTGCAGATAGGTGCATGAAATAATGTACTGATTGATTCTCAGAAAGTGGGCCAAATTTCCAGGCAGATGGACTTGGTAGACAGTTGGTTGGATTCATGATTGGATGGTCAGATTCAATGACAGGTGAATTCATAGATGTATTCATAGACGGATGGGTTCATAGACTGATTCATGGATTGCTGGAATAATTATGGAGGGACTGCAACAAAGACTGCAACTAGACTATTCCTGGGATGACAGGACTGATATATGAAGAGAAAGTGGATTGATTAGGACTATATTCACCATCGTTTAGAAGGCTGAGTGGATATCTGATAGAAACCTACAAAATGCTAACAGGATTAGACGGGGTAAATTCAGGAAGGATGTTCCCAATGACCAAGAAATCCAGAACCAGGGCTCACAATCTGAGAATACAGACGAGGTCATTTAGGAATTAGATGAAGAGAAACTTCTTCACTCAGAGAGTGGTGAGCCTGTGGAATTCTTTGCCACTGACAGTGATTGAAATCAAACCATTCAGTGTATTCAAGAAGAAGTCAGATATAGTTCTTAGGACTAAAATGCTCAAAGGGAAAAGTAGGAAGAGGATACTGTCTGTGCCTGTGAAGTTTGCTTTCTCCAATGCATTGACATTCACTCCTAGTATCTGCTGTCTGGCCAAATCTCTACTGGTTATTCTACTGTCTTTAGGATTTTTGAACCACAGGAGCTGAAGAGAATCTGCTGACATCTTGTGGTAAGGTTGATCCTCCTGTCTTATGTTGATCTGTTTTGCTTCCAGATTTTTGCTTCTCTCACCATCTAAATGGCTTTCTTGAAAATTTTTTTTGGACCACAACAAAACTGAAAAAGACTTACCAGTAATCCATCAATAATTCTATCTCCAATGAAGGGTGATTTCAAGGCTTCATAGTCATATTTTTCCACTACTATGTAGAGATCACTAAATAAGTTACTCATGGATTTCTCTGGAAGCTGAACACCTGATAAATATTGTGTTTTCAAGAATTTAATTTGTTGGACAGTGATTTTTAAAACCTTGCAGAATTTCATCAAGTGTATCTGATGCAACGTTTATGAGCAACTTGGTACATTAGATCATTGAATATAAAAGTGTATTTGTTCGGTTTCTGATTAAGTATCTAGTTTGGAGGCAAAATCAATATCTTAAGAACAGTTATTGGCAAGGTGCCAATTTTATGTACTATTTGGCCCATTTCTGAAATGACATCTTGCTGACAGTACTATTACTGCTGCCTTGTCTTCCTCATATGATTATTTAGCTTCCTTTTCATTTAATGATAGAAAATCTCAATTTTTTTTTAGATTAGATTACTTACAGTGTGGAAACAGGCCCTTCGGCCCAACAAGTCCACACCGACCCGCCGATGCGAAACCCACCCATACCCCTACATTTGGCCCTTACCTAACACTATGGGCAATTTAGCATGGCCAATTCACCTAACCTGCATATCTTTGGATTGTGGGAGGAAACCGGAGCAAACCCACGCAGACACGGGGAGAATGTGCAAACTCCTCACAGTCAGTCACCTGAGGTGGGAATTGAACCCGGGTTTCTGGCACTGTGAGGCAGCAGTGCTAACCATTGTGCCACCGTGCCGCCTTGTATGTTGCTGTATAACAAAGCTGCTACTGTGTATAGCTGTGCAGGAGGATTTTCTCATGTTTATGTTGTCAAAACAGATGATTCACACCTTGTTTGCAAGTGTAATGATTGGGTCCCCCTTCTTTTAGATTGGATTAAATTCACTATGGTGTGGAAACAGGCCCTTCGGCCCAACAAGTCCACACTGACCCTCCAAAGAGAAACCCACCCAGACCCATTCCCCTACATTCACCCCTGACTAATGCACCTCACACTGCTGGCAATTTAGCAAGGCCAATTCTCCTAACCTGCACATCTTTGGACTGTGAGAGGAAACCGGAGCACCTGGAGGAAACCCATGCAGACACAGGGAAAATGTGCAAACTCCACACAGACAGTAGCCCAAGGCAGGAATTGAACCCGGGTCCCTGGTTCCGTGAGGCAGCAATGCTAGCCACTGAACCACCGTGCTGCCCAGTATACATTTCCCAAACTCTTCAGAGCTGCATGTGGGGTTAAAGACAATCCCAATCACTTTAATGTGTTCTACCAGATGAATCTCACTCTGTTGATTTTGTCTTGTCAAAAATTGCGATGCGTTTATTATCTTAAAGTTATACCTGAAGATACCTTTAAAGCTCACCGGAACCTGCACCACTGCTCATCACGTTAGAGATTGCTCATACTATCAAACCATCAAGGCAGGTTCACTGCCAACATATCCTTCCTGGCAGGGATTTGCAGGGCTCATTTTATCAAGTGTGGTCGAGGAAAAACACTTGGTCCTCCAACAAGCACAGGCCTTTGTCTTAACCAATGTGTCATTGATTACATGTTAGCAATAGGTACATATTCCACTGATATGGTAGACATTGTCACAGAGACTGTAAAGAGGATTTCAGTGGTAGGTTTTATTAATCAAGCTACTATTCTTCCACCCAAATCAGAATGATGATATTGATATGGCCATTCTTAATGCAATCCTCAGCATTAACCCTCTCTGCACCTTCTATGACTAATATCATTTTGAATCAGATTCCGCTGCATCAAATCTTCCCTCATCCAGTCGTTAATTGTTGGGAACCCCCAGACAGTGCAGATTGTAAGTGAGGGCTGTGAGAGCAGGAGCTAATGTCCACAATGTACAGAGACTGGAATCCTGTGTATTATCACCAGGACGCAGGGAGGAACATGACTGAACACTCATGATGCAGGATCTTGAATGCTCAGTAATTCTCAGCAGCCCCATCCTGCCCCAAATTGATGCCCATGTTTACAGTGGGCACAGGAAACTTCAGCAAATCTTATCCCTGGGTCTTGGCTGAGGTGCTGACTGATCAAGGGAGCACTCAATGAAGTGACACTGATTGTACTCCAGAATGGCTGTGGAATTTCAGGACCAATGTTTACCAATTGAACAGGAATTTTCCTTTGCGTCGTTACTTCTCAGGAATGACCAGAAGGTGCACACAGTTTGGGTCTTCTGTAGAGTCAGGCTTCTTCCTGTATCTTTCCCCTCTGTGTTGTTCCAAGTAGGGGCCCCAATCAGGAGCTGATGTGCAAGCAGCAAATATTTTCTGTGAATGGAAATGTAAAATGTTTGATCATTTCTGTTGGATTTTCACCCACTGTTAAGTGGAAAGGAAATCTGGTTCTCAATCAGATTATTCCGACACCTGATAATTCACACTATAGCAAACAATATTTCATGACAAAGATTATACTTTCATCCAGACACTTCAATTGATCCTGTTGTGCACTGGCAGTGAGACACACTGAAAGAAATGGACTTTTCACAGACAATCAGTTTGATGCAATGACCTTAGTGCAATTCATTAAATGTTAAAGGTCAGAGACATGGTGAGATGAAGAGGTTTAGGGAGGCAATTCCAATGTTTAAGGTTAACCCTGCTGAATGCACAGTTACCAATGGGAGAGTGAGTGAAATGGTGAGTGTTGCAACAAATGTCAGAATTGTAGGAGTGCAGGTATTTTGATGGTTCACACAGTTGGAGGAGGGTACGAGAGAGAGGATTTGCTCAATGATACAGGGGTGAGAATTTTAAAAGTGTGATGTTGGATTATCGTCTCATAGTGATTAACAAGGACAGGGCTGGCAGATGAACAAGGCCTGGTGTGGTTTAAGCCACAGTGCTATGGAGAAGCATGGATTCACTTAAGGTGGAAGACGGGAAACCTGAGCACCAGTAGCCAGTCAATTAACCTACAAATGATAAAGACAATGACCAGGATTTTTCGGATAGCAAGGTTTCCTGTCTGACAACCCGAAGACATGGTGGGGAATATATCCGTACAGGTTATGGCTGTGCCAGAGTCACTTCAAGCTGCTCAGAGCATCAAATGGTTGGATATGGGATTTTTATCCTCCATTTTGTGCATTTTCCTTGAACAAAACTGCCTGCCAATCTGACTGACCAGCAGTGCCACAGAGAGTAATGGTCACTGCTGGCACCAGAAGCAACCTCCAGAATCAAAGTGCTGGAGTTCCACAGGGGAGCCAGTAGTGAGGTCACATGACAGGAAATGGGAGCGAAGGTCCAGGGAGAGTAGGGAGAATCAACAGCAAGGTCAGGAATGCAATGAATATCTGGATAGGCTGGGACTTTGAGCTGGTCTCATTGATAGAGTCAGCCATCTCCTTTTCTGAGCCTTCCTGTTCTCCCCTTACCACCCAAACCCACAATTGCAGGGGAATATTAACTGATGCTCTAGGCTTTACGTACACCTTATCATGTTGTAGGCTGGACACAAGCATGGGATGGCAAACGAGGAGACTGTATGGCCCTCCTGCCTACTAGTGCAGGACTGTAAGAACTTGCTGTTTACAACAACCTCAAAGACCCACCTCCTAACCATTGCATTAGGGGTTTAGTATCCTGTAATGATGTCACAGAGCAGATTTTCATTGGGAAGAGATACCACAGTGTAAGCTGAATTAAGAAACGAAAAACAGAAATTCTTGGTGAATTGGGCAAAACCCGAAAACCGAACACTGTTTACATTAGAAATACTTGCAGAGAAGCAAATGATGTAGACTGACTAGCATTAATGATAAGGGTTACAGAATAGTTTATCAAATAATCCTTTAGATGTATTGTTGAGAAAAGACACATTTTGTCAAATCCTTTTGTCCTGCATTTATTGGGACATTTTGCAAGAATCCCAACCAATTCAAGGTGAAAAGTAAATTCTGTCATCTGAAAGGAGACTATTGATTGGTTGCTAAATGAATTCTGATTGGCAGAGATGTTGCCGTGGAGAATGCACCCACTAATGCTGATTGACAATTAACTGCCAGGTTTTGATTAGAGAATGTGGAATTTCACACCATGGAGAGGAAGAGGCTGAGGGGGATTTCACTAAAGTTCACAAAATAATGAGAGGTCTGGGCAGAGCAAACAGGAACAATTAGCTCAATCTCATTAAATCTGTGCTGTTTAGACCTTGATGTTTTGATTGATTTGCAAAAGTAGCAAATAGAGTCATAGAGATGTACAGCACAGAAACAGACCCTTCAGTCCAATCGTCCATGCTGGTCAGATATCCCAACCTAATCTAGTCCCATTTGCCGGCATTTGGCCCATTTCCCTCAAAACCCTTCCTAACCATAGACACATCCAGATGCCTTTTAAAGGTTGCAATTGTACCAGCCTCTGCCACTTCCTCTGGCAGCTCATTCAAAATACGGATTACCCTCTGCATGAAAAAGTTACCCCTTACATCCCTTTTAAATTTTTCCCCTCTCACCCTAAACCTGTGCTGTCTAGTTCTGGACTCTCCCACTCCAGGGAAAAGACCTTGTCTATTTACCCTATCCAAGCCCCTCATGATTTTATAAATCTCGAGAAGGTCACCCTTCAGCCTCCAACGCTCCAGGGAAAACAGCCCCAGCCTATTCAGCTTCTCCCTGAAACTCAATCCTCCAACCCTGGCAACATCATAGTAATTTTTTTCTGAACCCTTTCAAGTTTCACAACATCCTTCCAATAGGAGGGAAACCAGAATTGCATATGATATTCCGAAAGTGGCATAACTAATGTCCTGGGCAGCCACAACATGGCCTCCCAACTCCTATTTCAATGCTGTGACCAATAAAGGAAAGCATTCAAGACACCTTCTTCACTATCCTATCTAATTGTGACTCCACGTCCGAGGAACTATGAACCTGTACCTCAAGGTCTCTTTGTTCAGCAAAGCACACCCCCCCCACCACACCCCCACTCTCCCCACGACCTTCCCAACAAGTGTACAAGTCCTGCTCTGATTTGCCTTACCAAAACATAAATGACAAAATGCACCGATCCTTGTGGCACACCATTGGTCACAGACCTCCAGTCTGAAAAGCAACTCTCCATCACCACCCTCTGTCTTCTACCTTTGAGCCAGTTCCGTATCCAAATAGCTAGTTCTCCCTGTATTCCACGAGATCTAACCTTGCTAATCAGTATTCCATGAGGAACCTTGTTGAACACATTATTGAAGTCCATATAGATCATGTCCACCGCTCTGCCCTCATCAATCTGCTTTGTTACTTCTTCAAAAACCTCAATCAAGTTTGTGAGACATGATTTCCCACGCACAAAGCCATTATAATTATCCCTAATCAGTACTTGCCTTTCCAAATACATATAAATCCTGTCCCTCAGGATTCCCTCCAACAACTTGCCCACCACCGATGTCAGGCTCTCTGAAATATAGTTCCGTGGCTTGTCCTTACCACCTTTCTTAAATAGTGGCACCACGTTAGCCAACCTCCAGTCTTCCAGCACCTCACCTGTGACTATTGATGATGCAAATATCTCAGCAATCATTTCTCTAGCTTCCCACAGAGTTCTTAGGTAGACTTGATTAGATCCTGGGAATTTATCCACTTTTATGCATTTCAAGACATCCAGTACCACCTCTTCTTCAATATGGACATTTTTCAAGATGTCACCATCTATTTCCCTACATTCTATATCTTCCATGTCCTTCTTCACAGTAAACACTGATGTAAAATACTTGATTAGTATCTTCCCCATCTCCTGCAGCTCCACACACAGGCCTCCTTGCTGATCATTGAGGGGCTCTATTCTCTCCCTAGTTACACTTTTGTCCTCAATGTATTTATAAAATTCCTTTGGATTTTTCTTAAACCTATTTGCCATTGCTATCTCATGTCCCTTTTTGCCCTTCTGATTTCCCTCTTAAGTATACTCCTACTGCCTCTATACTCTAAGGATTCCTTCGAACTCTGCTGTCAATACCTGACATATGCTTTCTTTTTCTTCATAACCAAAACCTTAACATCTGTAGTCATCAACATTCCCTATACCTACCAACCTTTCTTTTCACCCTAACGGGAATATACTATTTCTGGATTCTTATTATCTCATTTCTGAAGACTTCCCATTTTCCAGCTGTACCTTTACCTGCAAACATCTGCCCGCGATCAGCTTTTGAAAGTTCTTGCCTAATACCATCAAAATTGGCCTTTCTCCCATTTTGAACTTCAACTTTTAGATTCAGTCTATTCTTTTCTATCACTATTTTAAAACAAATAGAATTATGGTCGCTGGCCCCAAAATGCTCCACCACTGACACCTCAGTCACCTGCCCTGCCTTATTTCCCAAGAGTAAGTCAAGTTTTGCACCTCTCTAGTCAGTACATCCACATACTGAATCAGAAGACTTTTTTCAGCACACTTAACAAATTCCTCTCCATCAAAACCCTTGATACGATGGCAGTCCCAGTCTAAGTTAAAATCCCCTACCATACCAACTCTATTATTCTTACAGATAGCTGAGATCTCCTTACAAGTTTGTTTCTTAATTTCCCACTGACTATTGGTGGGATTTATAATACAATCCCAATAAGGTGATCATTCGTTTCTTATTTCTCAATTCCTCCAAAATAACGTCCCTGGATGTACTCCCAGGAATATCCTGCCTCAGTAGAGCACTTATGCTCTCCTTTATCAAAAATGCCACTCCCCCTCCTCTCTTGCCCCCCTTTCTATCCTTCCTATAGGATTTGTATCCTGGAACATTAAGCTGCCAATCCTGTCCATCTCTGAGCCACATCTCTGTAATTGCAATGACATCCCAGTCCGATATTCCTAACCATGCCTTCCCCGTTAGCTCTCTTGAATTGAAATAATTCGTTTAATTTATCAGTCCAACCTGTAGTTGGTTTCTGCTTTGTTCATGCCTGCTTTAACTAGTTACCTTTCCCAACCAATCTCAAATTGATCTTTTTCTTCACTATTTCCCTGGGTCCCACTATTCCGCCCCCCACCCCCCCCCCCAACCCCCACCTTACTAGTTTAAATCCTCCTGAGCAGATCGAGCAATTTTCCCTGCCAGTATATTCATCCCCTTCCAATTCAGGTGCAATCCATCCTTCTTGTGGAGGTCACTTCTACCCCAGAAGAGATTTCATTGATCCATTAATGTAAACCCTTCTCCCCTGCACTATCTCCTCAGCCACACATTTATCTGCTCTTTCCTTCTATTCATACCCTCATTAGCTTGTAGTACCAGGGTTATTCCACATATTGCTACCCTAGAGAACCTCCTCTTGAATTCCTGCCTAAGCTTCTATATTGTCCCTTTAAAATCTCATCCTTTTCCCTTCCTATATCATTAGTTCCAAAGTGTACAATGACCTCCTGCTGGTCCCTCTCCCCCTTGAGAACATTCGGCACTCTCTCCAACATATCCTTGATCCTGGCAACACACCATTCTGATTTTTCACTGTTGGCCCCAGAAGTGTCTGTCTATGCCTCAGACTAGAAAGTCCCCTCTCACAATTGATCTCTTGGAACCTGACGTACCCCTCATTACATTGAGAACCAGTCTCCGGACCAGAAATTTGGCTGTTCGTGCTACATTCCCCGGAAAGTCCATCAACCCCTACATTTTCCAAAACAGCATACTTGTGTGAGATGGGGATAGCCACAGAAGACTTCTGTACTACCTGCCTACCCATCCTAATTTTCCTGGAGTTAACCCATCTACCTGAATGAATCTGCGGCTTTTCTCGCTACCTATAACTGCCACCCGTCATATTCCCTAGCTCTTGTAAATTTCTTATTGCCTCTAACTGCTGGTCCAACCGAACCATGCGATCTGATAGGATTCACAATCAAAGACACTTCCTGCAGAAGTAACCATCAGTAACATGGAAACGCTCCCTAAGCTCCCACATCTGATAGGAAGAGCACCTCACTCAACTAAAGGTCATCGTTGCTCCTTCACAATCTACAGACCCAGAAAATAGCACCATCTTTTTGCTCTTAAAAAAAACACTGCTCCATGCTAACTTAGTACCTATGGTTTATATTTTTAAAATTTAATCAACAGACCGATCTCAATAAAAGATATAATTAAGAAAGAATCCACTCTATTCACTACTGTAGATTTACAGCAAGATTACAAGTACAAACTATGCACATGTCTGTTCCTGTGCTGTGAGCTCACCCACACAGGTTCTTCTAAGGTCAGCTGTGAATTTCACTGTTTGTTAAATTTTCCTAAGTGCACTCTAATGTCCAGAGATACATGAACTCAAACAGCAAAAGCAGTGATAGTGCAGATTCACTGCTGTGTCAGACAGCAGGGTCAGTCTTTCTCTGACCCTGTGGTCACTGCCTTTGTCTGTCATCCTCCTTTTAAAAGTGCCATTGTTTTGATCTTTTATTGCAGAATCATTCGGTGTACTAGAGACAGCGCTGGATAATCACTGAAATGGGAATAATGTCCAGGGTTATGGGAAAAAGCCGGGGGAATAATACTAAGGCCTTCTGCGCATTCAGAGGGCTGGTACAGGCATGATGGGCTGAATGGCTTCTTTCTGCACCATAACAACTCAGATTCTGTGAACTTTGTGTAGTTGAGACAGACAAATCATAACCTTGGTCTTATATAGAACAGTACGGTACAGACACTAATCCTTCAGTCCACAATATTGTACCGAACATGATGCAAAATTAAACTATTTTCTTCTGCCTGCCATTGGGTCACATCCCTTCATTTCTTGCATATTCATGTCTTTAATTAAAAGTTCCTAAATGCCTTTATCATATCTGCCTCCACCCCCACCCCGGCAGCCTGTTCCAGACTCCTGACACTCTTTGTGTAAAAAAACTTGCCCCTCACATCTCCTTTGAACTTTTGCCCTCTCACCTTAAATGCTTCTCTTTGTATTTTTGAACTGTGGGGTGGAAAAAGATTCTGACTGTCAACCCTATCTATCCATCTCATAATTTTGTAGGCTTCTATCAGCCGCTCCAGAGAAAACAACCTGAGTTTTTCTAGCCTCTCCTTAGAGCTCATACCCTCTAATCCAAGCCTCATCCTGGTAAACCTCTTCTACAACCTCTCCAAAGCCTCCACATCCTTCTTGTAATGTGGCGACTAGAATTAAACGCAATAGTCATCATGCAGCCTAAGCAAAGTCTTATAAAGCTCTAACATGACCTCCTGATTCTTGTACTCAGTTCCCTGAGCAATAACGGCAAGTACGCCATAAACTTTCTTTATCAACCTACTTGTGACGATTTGTTTTGATCTGTATTTGATGCTGAAATGAACTTCTGACAACATTTTCATAACACCACTAAAACCATATATTTTTGCCTGCATCATCTGATTCGATTCCTCTGTAGTTACAGAAATCCTCTGTTGCAAAAATCCACACCAATGCAGTCATGCCATTGGCACTTGGCTATTCAAATAACAAATCGAGAGTTTGATGTTGGAAAAGCACAGCAGGTCAGGCAGCATCCAAGGAGCAGGAGAATCGACATTTTTGGCTAAAGCCCTTCATCACGGCTTTAGCCCGAAACATTAATTCTCTGCTCTTTGGATGCTGCCTGACCAGCTGTGCTTTTCCAGCACCACACTCTTGACTCTGACCTCCAGCATCTGCAGTCCTCACTTTCTCCTATTCAAGTAACAACTCAGCTGACCTCCCAAATCCGACCCTCTGTGAACTTAATAATTCAAATCTGTGCTCTTAATTACATCAAGTCCTGATCATCGATCATTCCTTTCTCACTAATTCATATTGGCTCCTGCTTAAGTAAGTACTCAAGTTTAACATTCTCCTGCTTGTTTCCAAATCTTTCCATGGTCTTGGCTCACCCTTTCCTGGAAATCTCTGTGACATGTGTGGTTGTCTAAATCAAGCATTTTGAACCCTTGCTGTTTAAATAGTTTGACCATTAGTAGATGGCCCCTCAGTTGCTGAATTATGGGACTTTGGAATTCCTTCCTCAAAACTCACTGTCTCCCTGCCTTTTCTCTCATTGAAAGCATGAAGAAACAAAATGTGAGATTGATCTTGACAAACCTGTACTGAAACCAGGAAATGTTCCACGTGGACTTTATTCGAAAACTACTGAATCCCACCACCTAATGCCACTACTTGTTATTACAACCAGACAAACGTAAAGATCTGCAATGCAGAAGACACCATTCTGAAACTGAGAGATAGTTTTGAAACAGTCCAAACTCCAACTTTGTAAGGTGCATAAATAGTGTGTGAATTGATTGAGAATTTAATGAAATCAACCTAACAATCTGTGATCCATGACTGAAATACAAAATATAGTGTTTAGTGGACCTTTTGTTTATATTTGTTAAATTAAGGTGACCTGCATTTTCCAAGGTATTGCAACACAGTGATGTGTCCATATTTGTGATGTGTTCCAATAGTGCAATTCTTTTATTATTTTAAAACCTATCTTTGATTTAATTGCATAAATGTGATAAATTATGTTTTTTTGTAACATTGAAATAACCATAGTCCTATCAGATCACAGGGCTGCTCTCTCAACAGAGAGCGAGGTGATTGATGGTGGTTTAACCTGAGGATCAAGGGGAGAGTTCCAGAAGGAGAGTTCATCACAGTAACCTCAGCTGGTGCAGGTGAAAATGTGTTGCTGGTCAAAGCACAGCAGGCCAGGCAGCATCTCAGGAATAGAGAATTCGACGTTTCGAGCATAAGCCCTCCTGATGAAGGGCTTATGCTCGAAACGTCGAATTCTCTATTCCTGAGATGCTGCCTGGCCTGCTGTGCTTTGACCAGCAACACATTTTCAGCTGTGATCTCCAGCATCTGCAGACCTCATTTTTTACTCAGCTGGTACAGGGACTGGCATCACTCAGCATCACCAACTCACCCATCCAACCAACTGAGCTAACCGATCCACTATTCTTTTAGTTGTATATTCAAACATTCACAGATACTACTTCCAGTCCACTCCAGCTTTAGTGCCTGAACCAAGATGGTATCACGGTGGACTGAACTGAGCATAAGTGAAAGGACAACAAAACGAGATTTTGACTTTGCAACAAAATGCTTTGCATTGCATCTATCATGATCCAAAACCTAATTTTATGTTCTCTGTTCCTTAATCTTTAAAAGATTTCAAAGCGTCCCTCACCTGCCACAAGGTGGGGCCCTCAGCTTGGACAACTCTCACCACAGCCATGATGGGGATCCACATAATACAGAAGATGGTCATACACCAGCCCAGTGCTCCTGACCAGACAGGGTATTCAACAGATCCATATCTTAGTGGGGCAAATGTTGTCAAGGACCAGATTAAGACTGCCTGAATGTGGATAAGATACAAAACTAAATCAGAAACAGAATGAGAGATTGGGTATTTTCAGTTTAAATCAAAATAATGTGTAACAGCTTCTTACCACCAGAAAACACGGAGAGATCAGAATCCAACACATTCTCCACCACAGCCAGAAGAGCCAAGTCCTTTCCCCAATCATCATCTCAATGTCCTTGATGAATCTGTTTGTCCCTGTGAACAACAAGGAAGAAGAGAGACACCATCACTCACTCTGTCCTGTCTTTAGGGCAGCTTGTTTACTGTTGAAGTACATCTTGTACAGGGTGGCACTGATGAACAGGTTAACCCAGAGAAGGGATTGCTCCAGATTTCAAACAGGATAAGGAAATTGATTCTTGTCACCAACTGATTGATCTTTCTCTCCCATTTTGGGAACAAGGGTCTGTCCATCCCAGCACAAATTGGAAACATCAGCTTTTCCTGGAATGAGTTCTTCTTGGGCGATGAAGGTAACTTGGAATTTGAAACACAACCAGATCAATCATGACCGTATTGATGGTGGAGCAGGCTTGAGGGGCTGAATGGGTCTATTTCTGCTAAGGACTTGTAAAATATGAAAGTGAAGAGTTCATAACAAACCCTAAATATAGAAACATGTGAACAACAGCAAAAATAGGCTAATTTTCTCTAATCTTATTACAAATCACTTGTTAGGGATACGGTTAATACTGATAGAAACCAATGAAGGGTAAAGAGTGGGGTGTTTCCAATGTAAAGAACAGGGGTATAAGTGTAATTAATTAAAACTTATAAAATACACCATTGAGTGAAATGCAATAGAGATGACCACTTAGGTGATATGTTGCAACTGTAGCATGTGGGTGTTGCTGGATTCCTAAAGAAATCCAGTTATATTGGATCAGCTCAAACATTTGAGATAGTACCACACATGAGGCTCCTTAATAACCTGAGAGCCCATTGTGCTGGGTGTACAGTATGACCATGGATAGTGAATTGGTGAGCTGATAGAAGATCGACAGCAGTATCTTGTCGGGATCTGGATGATGTGAGCTTGGCAAGGTTTATTCGAGAATTGGATGAGAACTGTAGCAATTCTGATGTCGGGAAGACCATATTTTTTTTTATTCTTTCAGTAAGCAATGAGCTGAATCTGTCACTCAGCAGTGATGAGTTCCTAATTAATGGGATTATTCCCTATTAAGCAGCAAGCTAATGGTACAACACGCCTAACTAATATTCAGCTTCCTATCTTAAACTCACCTAACAAGCTCAACATTGAGAAAACTTGACCCGGAGATTAGAGTGGGGATCTCGTGAATTCAGCTTGTTACCTGCTCCAAATGACCTAAATATTAGGCACTGAGGTCTCAGAGAATACTCCAAGGATGCCAGCCACATACACTTTACATTCATGGTATTGGATCTGATATGTGCCAGTCTCTAATATCTTGCTGGGCCATCTCAGAAAATTTCTACACTTCAGTACTGCACCACAGTCTGCCCCAGTGACTATCATTGTAATGCCTCGGCCAGCACACCCAAGAGCATGAACCCAGGCTGCATCTCCAGGCTGGTCACTTGCTGTCCCAATTCTCACTCATTCTGAGCTGGCCTGGATGCTCACAACACCTCTCCCTTGCCTTGCCTTTTGCCTTTGTGTGTTTGCTACCTCAGCCAGGGATATTATTCCAGTCGCTCCTTGCCATTTAGTGCAGACACAAAGGAAGGAATCTTGTTGTGGTTGTCAACAGGAATCTGTCAAATCAAGGAGGGTGTAATGGGGTGCTGGCACAGTAAGTCATGGGCAGTCTCTGATACCAATTCCATGTGCTTAGACATGGGCAACCAGCTGCTCAGAGTGGTCAACATTAGTGTTTACTCCATGTAAGGGGTTAGGAACTGAATGAAGGTCAGCCCACCACCTGGCTTGAGTCTTTCTGCTCTACTGTGGGCTGCTTACTTCCTGAAAGAGACAGAGGCAGGTATTAATGGAGATGAAAGGACGTGTCCCAATTGTTACTGTAGGTGCAGCTGGGAGGTATCCTGAGTGAACAAACAGTGCAGAGGGACTGCAGGATTAATGGTGTCTGGGATTAGGGTAGGTGTGAGTGAGCGGAGGGGGACAGATTGCAAGCTGTAGTGAGATTGGTAGGGCATGAGACTCAGTGGAAGGTGGGTATAGCAAGAGAGTTACGGTGAGGGTGAGATAACAAACATGGTAGCACTTACTAGCAAAGTGGAGAAGATCATTGACTTCCTTCTTTCACTGCTGGGTATTCCTCCAGATGGCTGAGATTGCACTGATCCAGGTGGCAACCTCGGACCAGGTTGTCATGTCATGCCCTGACCTTACCAATCCAGGGGTAAGAAGAAATCCCACCTCAACACCACACTATGCAGTAGAACCTTTAGATCCCTACCCATCAGGCAGGACACTCCTTCCTCCTGCCTGCCTGCTATGTCTGGGATCAATATAAGTAACACTGTAGGGTTGTTCTAGACTGACAGTGTTTGTATGGATACTTAACGGGCTTTTAATGAAGTTGTAACCACAACATATGGAGCTGCCAGTGTTGGCCTGGGTGGACAAGGTCAGAAGTCACATGGCACCACATTATAGTCCAAAAGGTTTATTTGAAATCAAATGCTTTCGGAGCACTGCCCCTTCGTCAGGTGAAGTAAAGAGAAGCGCACAGACACGGAGTTTATAATCAGAGAGATCAAAATATCATACACGTGGTGTGAGTGGCGTGTTGACAGACTGAATAATAGGTCTCTGCAGGTGATCAAGAGTGTCAGATGGTGTGAATAAAGTGTCAACAGCTGAATAGCGGGTGAAGGGATGATCTATAATCTGATTCATTAAGGAAGAGTGATAATTACAAAATATTAAAAATAAGGTAGTTCTGGAGACAAACCAAATGACTGGAATAACATGGTAGGTATAAGAGTCACACGCCGAGGGTCTAACCAAAGTAACAAGTACTAATCCAAAACTCTACACATTAAATAAGGTAGAGAGATCATAATAAGTTATCAAGGTGATGGTGTCAAAACTGGACAGTAAGGAAGGTCTTACAGGTACAGAACAGTGTAATGGGGTCACATGTAGTACGACTTGTAACCAAGATCGTGGTTGAGGCCATCTTCATGGCTACAGAACTCAGCTATTGGTTTCAGCTCAGTAATTCTGTGCTATTGTGGTCCTCAAGATACAAAACAACACAGAATTATTGTGAGGTAGCAGTGCTAACCACTGTGCCACCCAAAGTGGGGACATTTTCAGGATGGCAGAGATTAGAGCTAGGGCCTCGATTATGACTGGAATGAAGAAAGTAAATATACAATCACCAAGTTTCCAGATCACAAAAATAGGTGGGAGGGCATTTGGTGAGGATGACACAAAGATTCTATTGAGAGATACAACAGGTTATGTGAAAGAACAAAAACTAGCCAGGTAGAATATAAAGTGGAAAAATGTGAGTAATACACTTTGGCGGGAGGAATGGAGGAGTTGAATATTATTTGACTGAAAAGACTGCAGAAAGCTGCAGCACAGAAGGATTTGGGGTTCCTTGTGCATAAATCTGAAAAGCCTGGCCTTTAAATTTTATGGGTATGAGGGAAGGAAAATGGATAGTTGGCCTTTATTTCAAAGCAAACAGAATACAAAAATAGGTAAGCTTTGTTATAAATGTTCAAGGCACTAGTGAGATCATGGCTGGAATATTCGGAACAGTTTCTATTCCTCCGTGGGATGAGGATGCCACTGGCTCAGTAGAATTTATCGTCCATCCCAGAGAGCAGTTAAGAGTCAACCATACTGCTATGTGTCCAGAGTCACATGTTGTCCAGACCAGGTAAGGATAGCAGTTTCTTTCCCTGAAGGACATTAGCAAACCAGAGGGGTTTTTTCAATCATTGACATTGATTCAAGGTCATAATTGGACTCTTAATTCTAGATTTTTATTGAATACAATAAAACGGGGCAGCACAGTGATTCAGTGGTGAGCAATGTTGCCTCACAGCACCACGGACCTGGGTTCAAATCCAGCCTCAGGTGGCTGTCTGTGTGCATTTTGCACATTCTCCCCATGTCTGTATGGGTTTCCTCCAGGTGCTCCAGTTTCCTCCCACAGTCCAAAGTTATGCAGCTTGGTTGGACTGGCCGTGCTAATTTCCTCTATAATGTCCACGGATGTGCAGGCTAGGCTGGTTAGGCATGGGAAATGCATGATTACGGGGATAGGGTCAGGGTCTGGGTCTGGGTCTGGGTAGGATGCTCATCAAAGAGTTGGTGTGCACTCGTTGGGCCAAATGGCCCGCTTCCACATTGCAGAGATTTTATGATTCAAATTGCACCATTTGCCATGATGGGATTCGAGCCTGGATCCCTAAGGCAGTACCTGGGTTAAGAATCCAGCGATTATATCATCAGGTCATCATCTCCCCCTCAAAAAAAAAATATTGGCTTTGGAGGCAGTCCAAAGAAGGTTCATGAGATTAATTTCGGATATGGAGAGATTTTCTTTTCTGGAGTGTTCGAGTAGTTTGGGCTTGAGCTCTTTTGAATTTCGTGGAATAAGAGGCGATCTATTTTGAAAAGTATATGATTGTTAACGATTGTGCTTGATCGGATATAGGAAGAGAGGCTGTTTTCACTTATGCTAGAGTCTGGGACCAGAAGGCATCTCCTGAGAACCAAGAGGTTACATATTTAAGACAGAGATGAGGAAGACTTTTTGCTCTTAGAGTGCAGTGGTATTCTTTTTACCACAGAGTGCTGTTGAGGCTAGGTATATAAGTCTATTCATGTAAGATAGATTGTAAATCAGTAAAGGAATCAAACATTGTGGGGAAATGGTAGGAAAGTGGAGTGAAGGATAGTCAAATCAGCCATGACCTCATTGAATGGTGGCGCAAAATCAGTGGGGTGAAAGGCCTACTTCAACTCCTCTGTCTTATGGTCTCATTGTCTTAAGTACTTATATTGCTATAAAACTCATACTTACACAGTCTGGGCTCTGTGCTGCCTCACTACATACAACAAACACACAGTAACTGCAAGCTGGCTGCTAATATTATCACTGCTACTGAAGGTCAGTCAGGAACCTTTGTACATCACATATTTGTGAAGCAATCTAACAGCAGAAAGATAAACTCCCTATGTGATCTTGGATTTGTGCAATAATACAAGTATCAGCAATTAACAAGACAATGACTGTAGTAAAATTGGCTGAAATCCAGCAAAAACAAGTGGATCCTGAGTGAAGGATGCAAAAAATGATGTTGTGTGTTTCATGCTGGTTTCTGGAACCAATTAGGTTTCATTGTCAGGAAGAGCAAGTGAATTCTGATACACGTCTGCCAGCATCTGATTCATTTGGTCTGATTTTAATAAAGAAACCTTAATTTTCACAAAGTACTTTAAATTTAATATGTTTATTTGTTTCGGTCTCTTTTATGATTGACTGACCATAGATCCAGCTGAGACCGATGAGTTGCAGGAGAGCTGTTATAACGAGAATCCAGTCCGTAACGTAATGATCCATTAAATTTAGCCAGTAAATCCCAGCCTAAAATTAAATGGAAAATTCAAAAATGTTACACAGGAAAATGATCGTACTCTTACTTTCAAATTCAGACTTTGATGAAATTTGAAAAATGTATTCATGTATGTGCTTATAATAAAAGCACAATTCTAACTAAAGCAAATTCAGAAGTCACAATGTCAGGTTATATTCCAACAGATTTATTTGAAATCACAAGCTTCTTCATCAGATGATGAAGGAGCAGTGTTCTGAAAGCTTCTGATTTCAAATAAACCTGTTGGATTATAGCCTGACATCGTATGACTTCTGAAATTGTCCACTCCAGTCCAACATTGTCACTTCCACATCATAACTAAAGCAAAATACTACAGATGCTGGAAATCTGAAACAAACACAGAAATTCCTGGAAAAAATCAGCAGGTCTGGCAGTATCTGTGGAGAAAGAAACTAACATATTGATTCCAGTCTGGTACAACTCATCTTCAGAACTGTTCCAACACAATTCTAACTCGATGCTCAATATTCCCTCATTCATTTGTGTGTGGGATTCAATTATGTTGCTGTTCCCTCTTCTCCATTCTCACCTGAAAGTCATTTTTGAAATGGGGAGATCAGAATTTACCTGCAGTGTTCCAAATGTGATCTCACGTGATCAAATAAGTGAAGAGGTTACCTCAGAGTCCAATTGGACCTTGATCAGCTGGGCCAATGGGCTGAGGAGTGTCAGATGGGGTTTAATTTAGATAAATGTGAGGTGCTGCATTTTCGAAAAGTAAGTTAGGGCAGAATTTGTACACTTAATGTTAAGGTCCCGGGGAGCGTTGTTGAACAAAGAGACCTTGGGGTGCAGTTTCATGCAGAAGGTGGTGTGTGTATGGAAGTTTTGGAGGCTGGTATAATTACAACATTTAAAAGGCTTTTGGATGGATATATAAATAGGAATAGTCTAGAGTGATATGGGCCCAATGCTGGCAAATAAGACTACATTAATTTAGGAGATCTGATACCATGGATGAAGGATCTGTTTCTGTGCTGTACATCTCTGACATTATGACACTATGGGTGGCATGGTGGCTTAGTAGTTAGCACTATTGCCTCACGGCGCCAGAGACCCAGGTTCAATTCCTGCCTCAGGCAACTGTCTGTGTGGAGTTTGCACATTCTCCCTGTGTCTGCGTGAGCACTCTCCGGGTGTTCTGGTTTCCTCCCACACTCCAAAAATGTGTAGGTTAGGTGAGTTGGCCATGCTAAATTGTCCGTAGTGTTAGGTGTAGGGGAATGGGTCTGGGTGGGTTGCTCTTCGGAGGGTTGGTGTGGACTTGTTGGGCCGAAGGGCCTGTTTCCACATTGTAAGTAATCTAATCTAATCTAAATACATCCTAGATTTAGACATCATGACCCCTCATGTACATCTTAACTCTTTGCCTCCAGTTTCAACTGCCTGGGAACATTGCATTAATGGGATTTGTGAAATTACCAACTCTCCCCACTCAGTATCTGAACTACATTCCCATTCAACACAAATATCTGAATAAGGGAACATGGCTCAGGAGTAGGCCATCCTGTCCCTGGGGCTTACTCCACCATTTAATAAGGTTAAAATCACACACCAGGTTATGATCCAACAGGTTTATTTGGAAGCACTAGCTTTCTGACCGCCGCTCCTTCATCAGGTGGTTATGGAGTATAAGATCGTATGACATAGAATTCAAAGCAAACTTTTGAAAGCTAGTTCTTCCAAAAGAACCTGTTGGACTATAACCTGGTGATATGTGATTTTCAACTTTGTACATCCTAGTCCAACACTGGCACCTCCACATAATTTAATAAGGTTACCGCTGTTATGAATTGCTTTGAATATATTTGCGTCCTTCTTTCCATAATACAAGCAATACTGTATACAGACTCTCACATTATGGAACCATCAGTGCACTGTATAACTGAAGCTTAACATCTCTACTTTTGTATCACTCAGCCTTGCAGCAAATGATAAAGTTATATTAGCTTTCCCAAATATATAGGTGAGGACTGCAAATGCTGGAGATCAAAGTTGAAGAGTGCGGTGCTGAAAAAATACAGCCAGTCAGGCAGCATCTGAGGAGCAGGAGAGTTGATGTTTTGGGCATAAGCCCTTCATCAGGAATGAGGCTTGTGGGCCAAGGGGGCTGAGAGATAAATGGGAGAGAGATGAGGCTGGGGGGAGGATAGCTGAGAATGCTCTAGGTAATACATCTCCCTCCCCACCTCTATCCATGGTCCATAAAGAGAGAGGATCAGATGTATAATTTAATTTCAGAGAAGTGTAAGAAAAATATGCAGCAATGTTAGAGGAATTCAACTATGCAAATATTAAAGAGGATTGTTTTAACGTGAGTGGCAGGGAGGGAGAAATATTCCCAAATTACCTCCAAAAGTTCCTCGACAGACCAACAGAAGAGTGAACAATTCTGAGCCTAATATTTGTATACGAGGCCAGGCAGGCAGTAGGCATATAAATAGGAGAGCATTTTGGAGATAGTGACCACAACTCAGTTACATGTAGGCTGGTTATGGAAAAAGATAAGAGTGGGCTGAGTATAAAAGTTCTAAACTGCACAGATAACTTTACTAAGCGATGATAAAATTTGACCAAAGTGAACTTGGAGCAGTCACTTGCAGACAAAACTATGTGAGAAGCATTCAAGCAAAAAATAGTGAGAGAGTACAGGCCAACTATGTTCCCATAAAGACAAAGCATGGTCCCAAGACTGGAGAACCCAGTGTATCATGGGACATAAATGTTAGGATTTTTTTAAAAAAGAGACACTTATAGCAGACAGCAAGAGCTCCCTAAAGGAATATAAAAGGCACAGAGAGGCTTTTAGAAAATAAATTAGGAATGCAAATAGAGTGCATGAGGAAGCATTGGCAAGTAGAATGGAGGAAAACTCAAATGTTATCTTAACTGTATTAAAAACAAGAGAATAGCGAGGAAAAGAAAAGGATGCTTTAGGGATCATGCAGATAATCTGGAAGTCATGGCTAATGTTCTCAATAAATACTTTACATCAGTCTTTCTGATGGAAAGAATGACACAAATACACATTAGGGTGGAGGACAGTGAAATATTAGAAGAAATTAACAGAGAGAGTGAGGGAACAGTTACTAGCACCTGACAAAGGAGCTGTGTTAATGAAACTTCTATGATTTCAAATAAACCTGTTGAACTATAACATGGTGTCATTTGACTTTGTCCACCCCAGTCCAACACTGGCACCTCCACATCAAGTAATAGCAGAATTAGCAACTTGAAAAGTGGATAAAGTTTGCAAGCCCAAATGAAATCTATTCCAGCTGTTGAGCCTGGCAAAGGAGCAAGTATCAAGGACCCAGGCAATAATTGTCAAATATTCTCTTGCCACAGGTGAGATCACATGGTCTTGCTTTTCCGGTAATTTCTGACTTTGTTGGTGAGGACACATAGTCTCCTTCTGTGTTAGAAGCCTCTATTAGCATCAAGCAATCATAAAATAATCAGAGATGAGTGACAGGACAGAAGATTGGGCAGAGTATTTTTAAAAATTAGTTTAAAGAGGGAAAATTTAAAATGAGATAAAAATTACTATATTCTTATCAGACCATAAGGCTGCTCTCTCATGAGAGAGAGAGAGAAAGAGAGATATGAATTATAGTGGTTTAGCCTAAGAGTTATTATGCCTCAGGTGAAGGGAGAGGTTTAGTAGCAGAGTCCATCTTGTTAACTTCAGCTTGTGCAGGAATTGAACTCATGCTGGTGACATCATTGTGTATTGTAAAACAATCATCCAAGCTAACCATTCAAAGTTAGCTAGAAATATTACAGAAAATAGGAAGAGTTTCTACGGACACTTTAAAAAGGAAAAGTATTTATGATGTGAGCACAGGTAATATATAAGATAAGCCTAGTAAGATAATATTGCAAAATAAGGAGTTGACAAATGATTTGATCAGGCATTTCACGAAAAACAAAGTAACACCCCAGAGTGGGGGAATTTTTTTTTAAAAATGACCAGGAAGGTGGTACTGAATAAGTCGTTAGAGCTATGGGTTGACAATCCACGAGTCCTAACAGACTTTATCCTGAGTCTTAAAAGAAATGGCTAGTGAGATAGTTGATGCATCAGATTTAAATATTGCATGATCCCTAGATTTGGTAAAGATTCCAACAGGTTGGAATGTTCTGAATGGAACTTCTTTATTCAAACAGGGAAGGGTACAAAGAGAGGATGCTATTAAGTTATACACTACTTAGCTTATCATCTGTCATTGGGAAGGTGTTAGAAGCTATTATTAAAGGTTTTATAGTATGGCACTTAGAAAGTTATGCTAATCAGACAGAGTGAACATGGATTTATAAAAGGGAAGTCATGTTTAAACAATTGATAAGGAGAATGTGTTGTAAATATGGAAGAACCAGTAGACATACTAAACGTAGAGACATTTGATAAGAGTTCATATCAAAGGTTATTCACAAAAATAAAGGCTCATGGTATCATTGGTAACATATCAACATGGATAGAAGATTGACTAACAGAAAACAAAAAATAGACATAAATGGATCATTATCTGATTAGTAAGATGTAATGAGTGATATGCAATATGGATCAGAGCTGAAGCCTCAGTATTTTACAGTTTATATAAATGATAAAGGAACTGTAAGCATGGTTGCTAAATTTGCTGATGACACAAAGGTAGGTAGGGAGAGAGTGGCACAGTGGTTAGCACTGCTGCCTCACAGTACCAGGAACTCATTTTCAGCCTTGGGTGCCTATCTGTGTGGAATTTGCATGTTGTCCCATGCCTGCATGGGTTTCCTCCAAGCACTCAAATTTCCTCCCATAGTCCAAAGATGTGCAGGTTAGATAGATTTGCCATGCTAAAAATTGCCTTTTAGTGTCTAGGTATGTGCAGGATACGGGGTTAGCCATGGTAAAAACTTCATGTGGGGTTACAGCAATGGGTGGGATGCTCTATGAAGGATCAGTGTGGACTTGATGGGCCAAATGACCTCTTTCTGCGCTGTAGGGATTCTATGATTCAAAAATAAGTTGTGAAGAGGTAATAAGGAGGCTATGAAGAGATACAAATAGATTAATTGTGTAGGCAAAGATCTGGGAAATGAAGCATATTGCTAGAAAAGATGAAATTGTCCATTTTGGCATGAGGAATGGAAAAGAAGCATATTATCTGAATGGTAAGATACTGCAGATACATCTGAGATACAAAGGGATTTCAGTATGTACATTGCATGAATCACATGATTTTATAATGCAGGTGCAGCAACTAATTAGGAAATCTATTGCAAGGGAAAATGAATACAAAAGTAGGAAGATTATGCTTCAATGATCCTGAGCCATTGGTGAGGCCACATCAGGATTACTGTCTTTTGGATTGATCTGCTTATTTTTAATGAAGGAGCAGTCAGAAAGGGCTTACTGAACCAATAGCTGGAATGCCCAAGTTTGTATGAGAAAAAATTGGATAGCTTAGGCTTCTATCAGCTGGAGTTTAGACAAGAAAGAGATCCAACAAGTCCATACTGACCCTCTGAAGAGTATCCTACCCAAACCCATTCCCCTACCCTATTACTTTACATTTATCCCTGACTAATGCACCTAACCTACACATCCATAGTCAACTTTAGCATGGCCAATACACCTAACCCACACATCTTTGGATTGTGGGAGGAAGCACACACAGACACAGGGAGAATGTGCAAACACCACACAGACAGTCACCTGAGACTGGAATCAAACCCAGACCCCTGGCACTGTGAGGCAGTAGTGCTAACCATTCAGTCTCCTGCCAACTTGATTGGAACATAAAGTCCTGAGGGGTCTTAATAGGATGGGTATGCAAAGGATGTTGCTGCTTGTGGGAGAATCTAAACTGGGGACACTATTTACAAATAAGGGATCATCCATTTAAAACAGAGATAAGCTTTTTTTTCTCTCGAGATTTGTGAGTCATTAGAACTTGCAGCTTCACAAGATGGTGAAAGCTGAGTCCTGGAATATCTTTAAGATGGGGGTAAATAGATACTCGAGAAGCAAGGTGGTGAAGATTGTAAGTTGTAGGCAGAATGGGGCATATTCAAATCAGCCATGGTCTGTTGAACAACACAACAAAATCAGAGGGCTGAGCTGCCTAATCCTGCTGTAAATTTGTACATTCACATGTCCATATGTAATTCTTGTATCTGATGGTAAAAATCACACAACACCAGGTTATGGTCCAACAGATTTATTTGGAAACACTAGCTTTTCTAAAAGATGAGAGACTTAACAAGCAATCCATGTCTTTTTCAATATATAATTTCAGTTACATCACTATAAATTTGCTATAAATTCTATGTCCTACGATCTTAAATTCCACAACCACCTGATGAAGGAGTGGTGCTCCAAAAGCTAGTGTTTCCAAATACACCTGTTAAACTATAACCTGGTGTTTATTAACATTCCAACACCGGCACCTCCAATCATGGCTTGTATCTCATAGAGTCATAGAGATGTACAGCATGGAAACAAACCCTCCAGTCCAACCCGTCCCTGAAGACCAGATATCCCAACCCAATCTAGTCCCACCTGCCAGCACCTGGCCCATATCCCTCCAAACCCTTCCTATTCATATACCCATCCAAATGCTTCTTAAATGTTGTATTTATACCAGCCTCCACCACTTCTTCTATCAGCTCATTCCATTCACGCACCACCCTCTGTGTGAAAAGGTTACCCCGTAGGTCTCTTTTACATCTTTCCCCTCTCAACCTAAACCTATGCCCTCTAGTTCTGCACTCCCCAACCCCAGGGAAAAGACTTTGCCTATTTACCCCATCCATGTCTCTCATAATTTTGTAAACCTCTATAAGGCAGTATCTGATGATTTGCTTGCTGATGTCAGCACTCATTTTTGGATTCTTCAGTCAAACTTAGAATTTCTGGTTGAAAAATCGTAAAAGCTTTGGTTACAAAAATCTTTATGGATTAAGCATATTCAGCATCATTGCTGATTTCAAAAATCTGGGCCCATATAATTTTATATACAATTAAGAAGTATGTTACATCTGCATGAAGAATGCAGTCCTTATCCATTCAAATTGATTAATATTGTAGAACCACATTAGTTATATAGAAAATCATATTTCTAGCTATATCAGACAATTAATTACATTGGTACACAAGTTTTTATTTTAATGAAGGTATTGGAAGCAGGGTCAGCAATGAACCCAAATATACATATTTTACTGAATTACAAAAAGCTGAATGATGCTTCAACGTCAATTTATACATAAGAATAATACAGAGTTATAGAGTCATACAGCATGGAAACAGAGTTTTTGGTCCAACTAGTCCATGCTGACCATGTTCCCAAACTAAACTAGTCCCATAGTAATCATTTGTCAACATAATTCAAAATTGTATCCATAAAAATAAAAGCATGTGTAGCAATGTAGTTAATTGCCTGATATGGCTAGAAATACGATTGCCAACAAAACGAATGTGGTTCTACAATAATGATGTACTTAAATGAACTTTCCACCTTTAACCCAAACTTCCTGGATGTTACATAAGTCTATTTTCTAGATTCAGATCAAAGCATTGAACAAAGCAATCCTTATTTCCAATGTTGGTAACTATTCTCATGAAACATTCTAGTTTTGTTCAAGAACTTTGAAAGCTATTGCCTAAGGCATTTTAAGTAAGACATTTGTGAAATAGTAGTACATCTTGACAGAATTTGCTAAAGGTCTAGCTAGCCCCTTGCAGCACAAAGTAAAAGGCAGTTCACTGTGAAATTGCCAGACTGACAGCATATGTGCCAGAAAACACTGCTGTACATAATCAAGCTCAATAAAATCTCAAGGCGACAAACTTGTCTAGGTAATTTTGGTTTCCCAACCAATGCCAAATTAATTAATTCCTAAACAAAGTTGGTTTGTTCAAGAAAATTGAATAATTTAACATCCTTAAAGCTCTTAATCATGCTAACATTTGTTCAAATTGGTTTTGTATTTTTCTCCCAATTTTCCACTTGCTTTTTTAGAGATGTAAAGTTTTGTTATAGTGAAGTAGCAAAAAGCTGGTGCCTGACTCACTCCACAATCTCCTGCAAGTGTCCATTCTGCACAGGTCATTCTAAGCAATTAAGGACTACATTCTACTTGAAAATACATTTATAATTTGGCAGCGAAACAATGACATTTTTCTCCTCTTGTCTCCTGCGGAGAGGTTGCTGACCATTTGTTTCCACCCTGTACTGGAAATTGCTACGGTGGGTTTTGGACTCAGGCTTTCTGTCATTTATATGTCATGAACTACTTCTCTCACCATTGCACCATGATCCTCGGAGCAATGTTGGGGAGCTCATTATGAACAAAAGGGACTTCACAGAATCTCTACTAACCCAATAAATATCACTGATCTCTACCTCATTGTTATTTTTGGGACCTTGCTGAACATAAAATACAACATTAGATATCCTTTAAATATGTTTTACCAATTATAAAGTATATTGGGAGGTCTCAAAATCGTGAAAGAAAGAATAAAGATGCAAATAGCTCTCTTAGATCATTTAACACAATGACAGAATTCTGCCTCAACTCATTCTTCAAAGTAATTATTTTTCCATTTATGGAGAGTTATTCAATAAGTAGAGCACGGACTGACACTATATTGAGTCATTTTAAGACTTAAGAATTAAACAGCCGAATTAACTGTTTGTATGTGAATACAAGTCATTGCTGTAGTCTGCTAGCTGTTTACTTTATTGTTGAGAAAGCTAACACAATATTTTGGATTAAGCATCTATCTCTCATGGTATAAGAATAGCTTATCTGCATTCCCTTTTAATTATTCAAATGTAGCATTTTAGACAGTAATCTCTCCTCTGTCACACTTGATCTAAGCTAATTGTGCAAAAATGGTCACAGCTGATTGGTTTTCATTCAAATCTGTCTCAATGAATTTTTTTGAAGCAACAATGAACTGCAAATGCTGGAAAACTGAAACAAAAACAGAAACCGAAATTGCTGAAGGAAGTCAGCAGGACTGGCAGCAACTGTCGAGGCAACACAGAGTTAACATTTCAGCTCCAACAAGCTTTCTTCAGCCTACCTGAAATGTTAACTCTGTGTTGTCTCCAAAGATTCTGCCAGACCTGCTGAGTTTCTCCAGCTATTTCCATTTCTGCTTGTGTTTCAGATTTTCACCATCTACAGTTCATTGATGTTTTGAAAACTTCTATTGAGGCAATGACCCATCTTCAGTGGTCCTGAAACATTAAACTCTGCTTTCCGTCTACAGATGCCGCCAAACCTTGTGAGTTTCTCCAGGAACTTCTGTCTGACATTGACATTTAAAATTGTCTTCTATGACATTATTTATTCTACATATTTCCATATCATCCACATCTCCAACCAAAGTATGTAAACAGGAAGATTTACATGATTTATTACAATTTTGGGTGACATATTATAGGAAGGAAGTGAAAAACACATTAGAGATAACACAGAAATAGTTGACAAGAATGGCTCCAAGGATGAGTGACTTCGGTTATAAGGATAGATTGAAGAAGTTTGGATTATTCTCCGAAGGGAAAAGAAAGCTAAGAGGAGATCAGGGAAAATTGTTTCCATTCATAAAAGGAACAAGATCAGAAGCACATCGATTTAAAGTGATTGCAAAAGAAGCAAAGGTGAATTCAGGAAAAGCTTTCTTCACTCATTGAGTATTGAAGGTTTGGAATGTACTGCCTGGAAGTGGGTGGGATTCAGTTAAGAGATTAGATGATTATTTGGAATAAAACAATGTATAAGGGTATGGGTGTACAGCAGCAGATTGACACTAGGTAATGATACTTGTTTAAAGAGCTGGTGCATGCAAGATCTATGGACTTTGTCTCCCTGTTCTCTTTCTTAATTCAATAATAAAATGTCTGTCTACTCTTCTTATATCCAAGAACAAAAATACAGCAGACACAATCAAGTGATTTTCCTTTTGAGATAAGATTACAACAGTAATAGGATTCCTGTAGGATTTCTAATTGCTACCAACCCTGCTGTGAGTACAGCACATTAGATTGCAACTTGTGGTGGTAAGATTCTAGGTGAAAATTCCGGTTGTTCCCATGAAAATGGGATGATATTGCAATGGTATATCCACTGCAATACTACTAAAGTAGGAAGTTCATTTAAGACAACCCCCAACGTACCCCTAAGATAACATTTTAGGTAGGACATAAGCTTTGAGGTTATGAATATTTGTGGTGGCAGACAGAATACCAGTTGGGTTGCCTCTCTTCAAGCAGTGAACTAGCAGGCCTTCTGAACCCCCATTCATTGTGTGGTTCCTTAACAGAAATGGAACCAGAAGGCAGGAAATCTAATGTCCCTCCTCCACAAGCTCATTGGCATGGTGGGATGGTCAAATGCTGTTGACATGTTGGAGCAGAGCCTTCGAAAATTTCAAGCAGTGTGGGCTGGAGCGAGATTGTGATGGAAAGTCTCCATCAATTTGTTGGCCACTCTATCACAGATCTTGGGTAAAAAATCAAGCCTGATAAAAGCAATTTCATAATTGACCTATTCAGGAAACAAAGCTAATTGTTTGATTTACCGACTGACTTTACTTGGAACCAACATTAATTTCAAGAATCTCAAAGTGAATGCATTTTTTTTTGCTACAATGAATGCATAACTGGATATTTCCTCGTGATATAATTTGCTGGCAAAAAGAGGTACAAGTTTGACTTAGCATGTGCACCATCATTGGAGATTCATCTGTGATGTATTACTGTATGTCAATATCCCAGACATAACACATGAAAATCACACTCCAAATATCACACACTTTATGTTGTGTGTTCTCATAACACATAATCAGAATGCTCACAGCTTATAAATTGAAATATGAAAATTTTAATGAAAGATCATGTTAATAGGATTGAAGATGGTACTAAAAACCCTGTTCTGATGTCAGAAAAGAGGAGATTTCTACAAGGTTTCCTTCTGGAAGACACTCAGGAGCATTTCTACTACTTCCCAGCTCAGACCAAAGTTCTTGTGTCCTGCTACAGCTGGCGGTGAACATTGGTGGCCAATTACGTACGCAACCAAAGTACGATCGTTCACTTGCATTCTCACCCACAATGATGAAGGAGGCCAGAGCGTTAGTGAAAAAGACAAGGCAAAACAATTTGTAACCAACTTTAGTCAGAAGTACTGTGTGGATGAGTAACCTCAGCTTTGGCCTGCAGAAGGTTCTAGCATAGTAATGGCAATCCTTAGCCATCAAGATCCTTAGCAATCAAGAAATGACTGAAGGCAATGAATGCAACAAAGACAATAAGCTCTGGCAACACCCCACTGTAGTCCAGAAGACTTGTTCCTGAACTAGCCTGAGATAAGTAGTTCCAGTGCAGTTGGAAAACTGCCAACTATCCATCAATGTGGAAAATTGACCAAATGTGAAAAATCAGGAAAATTTCAATCTGGTCAATTACCTTCCTATTAGTTTCATCTTAATCATCAGTAAAGTGAAAGAAGTGTTATTTACTCAGCCTGTAGCTGCTCACTGATACATAGTTTGGGTTCACCGGGACCACTCAATTCCAGACCTCATTACAGACTTGGCCCAACTAGGTACAAAAGGACTGTATTTCAAAGGTGAAGAAAGGGTACATGTTCTTGACATCAAAGGAGAAATTGACTGAATCAAGAAACCCTAGCAAAATTGAAAGAAACTGTAAATTAAGGGGAGCTATCCATTGGTTGGAGTTAAACATAACACAAAGAAGGATGGTTGTTGGAGTCTAAGTATCTTAACACCAAGCTATCACTCTATGAGATCAGCATGTCCAACCACCTTCAATTACTTCATCAATCAGTTTGTCTTCATCACAAAATCTTAAATGGGATGTTCGTTGATAATTGTGTAATATCAATACCATTCATGACTCTTCAGGTATTGAAGCAGATCATGTCCATATGCAAGATCTGAACATATTTAAACTAGCTGAAAATGTGTTGCTGGAAAAGCGCAGCAGGTCAGGCAGCATCCAAGGAACAGGAAATTCGACGTTTCGGGCATAAGCCCTTCATCAGGAAACGTCAAATTTCCTGTTCCTTGGATGCTGCCTGACCTGCTGCACTTTTCCAGCAACACATTTTCAGCTCTGATCTCCAGCATCTGCAGACCTCACTTTCTCCTCGAAGATATTTAAACTAGGCCTAGTATGTGGCTAGGTAACATTATTGACACTCCAGTAACATGCAATGGAAGTCTCCAGCAAGAGAAAGTTTAACCTACTCCCCGTAGTATCCAATGACATCATCATCACTGAAACCCAGCCTTCAACACCTAGAAATTTAAGTGGACCAGCAATTAAAATACCATTGCTACAAGAGCAGGGCAGGGGTTGAGAATTCTGTGGTAAATAATTCCACATATCCTGTCCACTATCTACAAGGCACAAGTCAGGGCTGTAATGAAATACTCCCTACTTGTCTGGATGAACTTTGATATCATTCAAGCAACTCAATACTATCCAGGTCAAAGCAAGTCACTTGATTGGTGCACCATCTCCCAGCTTAAATATTAATTCCTTCCACCATCAATGCACAGGAGTAGAGTGAGAAGTGTATCAACTACAACTTGCATTGCAGCAACTCAAAACTGATCCTGCAATGACATCTTCCAAACACACATGTCTACCAGCAACATCCATCACCTAGATGAACAAGGACAATCCCATTTGAACACCCTCACCGGCAAGTTCCCTCCAAATCCATACCACTTCTGACTTTAACCTATATCACCATTTCTTCACCACGGCCAGGTTAAAATCACAAATCATTTCTTATCACCCTGTGGCTATATTTACATTACAGGGATTGCAGCAGTTCAAGAAGTCAGATCACCACTACTTTCTCAAGGACAATTGGAAATGAACAATAAATATTGGTCTTGCCAGTGACACTCACATGCCATAAAAGATTTGTTTTTTTAATTTAAACAGCCCCAAGGAGCAGTTTCAAAGCAATACATGAGGAACTATCTTCCAGGGATCATGCCTTGCTGTATTACATGCAGCTAATGGGGAAGGAGCGATGGTCTCATGGTGGTAGAGGAAGAGACGACAGCAGCAAGCCAACTACAATTTCAGCCCATGTCATAAATTGACTGAAACACCAACAACAAATAATATGGATCTTTAATAATGTTCTCAGATTCAGATGATAGATTGTGTCAATCAGTTAACTATTTTTTTTAATTTAGTGTGATATCCATTGCTTTGGATTGAAGCAATGATGCAGCAATTACATTTTTACTGAATTAATTGAAATGATGGGAAAGCCAATTGTTTTCCTTAATATTTTCTGTCACATTGCTAATATATTATCTGTCAAAAATCATCAAAGAGTCACAATGATGTTTTTAGGCAAGAGTGATTCAGCTATCACAAGTGCTCTTCAAATTCTGTTATATACCATGCTCCCTAATTGCTTTTGGCAGTAAAATGATGCAGTTTTGAATGTCTTCTCTTTTTAACCAACCAGCCAATTCTCTACTGAAGATTTTATTGATGCTATCTAAATGAACTATTCATTATTGGAGGTACAATAAATACAGTACTTCCATTTAAAATCTGAGGCTTTACTTGAAAACATATCAAATTTAAACCCATAGTCTTCCATAAAGTCATGTTGGTCTGTGCTCTAGATTTTCAGAAATACTTGGTTAATTAGTATTTTATCATTCTTCACTTTGCTCCTCCATGCATACTTTGTACTGAAGATGTTTTGCTGGAATCTGGTTTAATAAATCCTTGCAGATAATTCTCTACTCAGACATGAAGGGAAAGTGACTCATTGTGACTAGCAGCAGTCTGAATTCTTGTTGAGTTGTTTAAGCAGTGTAACCCTGATCCAATTTCGGAAGTGTATCCGTTCTTGCACTCATGAAATATAGGAAGCTCCTATGGATGTTGTTAACATTGTTTTTGCTTTAACATCTTCATCAAATGGTTGTTCTTCAATCCAAGGGTTGTGAATCTTAGTAATTCTCTGCTGCAGGGCATTAAGTTATCTCCATTGTTGAATACATTTAAGACAGGCATAGACATATTTAGTCTCTTGAGAATATGGAGATATGGGAAGCAGGCAGAGAAGTGAAGTCACACTCCAAGATCAGTGATGGTTGTATTAAATAACAAAATAGGCTCAATGGCCTATAAGGTCTACTCCTTTACATATTTCTCATGTTGTGTTAATAAAATTATGCCAATATATCCCTTCAACATTGCACATTTTACTCTAACTTCATTCCCATTTGGTGGCTTCCCTCTTCCCACAACCTTTCTGCCAACACTCCAGCTCCTGACTTATCCATCAAGATCCTCTTCAGTCCCAACTCTATTCCCAGTCTCTGTACTTATTGTTAAAATCCCTCATGTCTATTGCCAATAGTGGGGACTTTAGCTTCTTCTCACACTCGATCTGCCTCCTGTCTTGGCTCAGTCTTGCTCCCAGCCTGGCTTCTGCCTGGCTGCCAGGCTTGTCTCCCACCTTTACTCCTAACCTTACTCATGCTTTCAATCTCAGTCCCTATCTGCTCAACCTGAAAATCCAGTTCCTGTTCTCACCCTCTGTCCTTACCTTTAGTATCTCTTATGTCTATTGCCACTATCAGAGACTGGTTGCTACTATTCCATTGTGAACATGCATTGCAGTCCTGGGATCTATCTAATAGCAGAAGTAGATCAATGCAAGTAACACCTTGGACCAAATCTGATCTGATTTGTATTCTTGTTCATTCCTTTAAGCATCCAGGTAGATGTTTATTCATTAATTTTCCTCATGGACTCTTGTAATTTGCTTTTGCAGATACAATTGCCCTTAGATAGATCATCTTCCTACTGTCCCAAGATTGCAACAACAACTTGGGGAAAGAAATGGACTTGTGACATTGTTACTGAGGTCGTGGAACCAGGGGCCAGGTAATATTCTGGGGGCTAGGGTTCAAATTCCTTCTTGACAGATGCTGAAATCTGAGTTTTCATTTAAATATAAAATTGAAAGTCACTAATGATGACATGAAACCACTACTAATGCCCTTTAAGGATAGAAAAATATCACCCTTATCTGGTCTGGCCAATGTGTAAATGCAACAATGTACTTGACTCGTAACTGCCCTCAAAATAGTTTAGCAAATCACTCACTCGTATCAATTGGTAGAAAGTCTCAAATAAGAAGTGAAGCTAGATGGGCTAAGGCACCAGAAATGACAATGGCAGTCTCAGCCTTGTCAATTCTATGAAGTCTTCCTTATTTACTTCTGAGGCTAGTGTTAAAATTGGGAGAGCTGTCTCAGAGACTGGTCAAACTGATAGTCATACTCATGGCATCGTGCATTGCACAAAATATCCCAAACAATGTCATCACCATCTCTGGTATGACCTGTTCCAGCAGCTGGACCAACCAACTGTCATGAAAGCAGGGACATACAGTTAGAAGGCAGTTGCCTTGGGAGATATCAACATTGATGCCGAATGCAATGAAGTAAAACGAAATCACTTTAGACATGGGCATGGACAACTCCAGCTGATTATCACATACCACACCCTCCCTTGACTCACTGCCCCCCAGCAGATGAATCAATACTTATACACATTGAACATTACCTTGAGTAAGCACTAAGGGTGGCCAAGAGCTAAAATATATAGCTGCTAGATAGGGTCTGCAAATGTTCCAATGAAGTCAATAAGAGTGAAAAACATACTCAATCCATCCACACCAAACTGCCTGCTACAGGTATCCTTGACCACGACAGTATCATTAAGAGTGACCATCCCACAGTCCATGAGGAGACAAAGTCCCATCTTCACATTGAGGATACGTTCCATCATGTTGTGTGCCATTAGAATCATGTTAATTGGATATACTTTGAATGGATCTAGCAACACAAGACTGGCCATCTATGAGGTGTTGTGAGCTATATTTGCAGAGTTGTATTTCAACACAACCTGCAAACTCATGGTCCAACATTACCCTGCCTCAGCCAATTCCATCAATTAATCCTAGTTCAATGAAGAGTGCGGTTGGACATGACAGGAGCCAAAACCAAGTCATCAACCTGGTGAAGCTACAAAAGAAGACTACTTGTTTGCTAAACAGCATCAGCAGCAATTGATAGACAGAGTTAAGGAATTCCATAACCAATGAATCAGATCGATACAAAAACATAAATTGCTGCAAAAGCTCAGCAGATCTTGCAGCACCTATTGAGAGAAATCAGAGTTAACGTTTTGGGTCCAGTGACTCTTCCTCAGAACTGATGACAACTAGGAAAATGTTGGACGAGGCAGTAAGGAGTAAACAATAGGTGCGCATAGAGGCCAAAGACAGAAAAGGATAGTTGGACAGGTGAGGGAGTGTATAACAGTCAGGCTAGGAGGATGAATAGCTGGTAATGGAGACTGTTAGTGGCTAACAACACGTTATGTATAATAACAGACTATGTGATAAAAAGGCTCAGATCTAAGCGCTGCCAGCCTACCAAAACAATCCTGAATGGTGATGGCCAAATAAACAATTCACTGGAGGAAGAGATTTCATAAATAGCCCCATCCTTAATGATGGGTGGAGCCCAACACATCAATGCAGAAGACAAGATTGAGGCATTTGCCAAACCATCAGCCTGATATATCGAGTGGATGATCTATCTTGGCCTCCTCCGCAGATCTCACAGATGCTGTACTTCAGCCAATTCAGTTCACTCCACATGATATATCAAGAAATGCATTAAGGAATTGGATAGGGCAAAGGCTATGGGTTTTGAAAAGAATTTAGTAATATTACTGAAGACATAGTCAAGAATTTGCAATAGCCCGGCCATGCTGTTCCAGTACAAATGCAACACTAGCATGTGTCTGCCAACATGGTAAAGTGCCCAGATATGTCCCACACAAATAGCAGAACAAATTGAAAATGGCCAATTAAAACCTTATCAGTCTTTTCTCAATTATCAATAAAGTGCCGGAAGGTATCATCAACAATGCTATCAAGCAGTTCTCTTGCTTAGCAATAATCTAGTCACTGAAAGTTTGAGTTCCATCAGGACCACTTGGCTTTGACCTCATTACTCCCAGGAATACTCTCCCTAGGTACACCTGTAATTTTAGCCTGAACTACAACACCACTTCCCTTCCTTTCTTGTCCTCCTTTCTATCCTTCCTACAGCATCTATACCCTGGAACATTAAGCTGCCAGTCCTGCCCTTCACGGAGCTGTGTCTCTGTAATAGCTATGATATCCTATTCCCATGTTCCCAACCATACCCAAGGTCATCAGCTTTACCTGTCAGGCCTCTTGCTTTGAAATAAATGTAGTCTCATTCATCAGACTAACCTTGTTCTCTGCCTTGCTCATGCCTGCCTTGACTATTTGAGTTGCTCCTCCTCTCAACTGTACCAGCCTTCACCTTATCTCTTTTCTCAGTGCCTCTTTGCATGCTCAAAACCTCCCACTACCCCCAACCCATCTATCCACCCAAACAAATCCTTTATGGGTTTTACACCTCCTGAGTAGCACTAGCAAATGTCCCCATCAGGATATAGGTCCCCTGCCAATTCCAGTCTAGATCAATTGCATCCATATATTTTGAAATAATCTCAGGATAAGGAATTACTCATTTTTATTAATTCATTCAGAAATGGAGTTGTGGCAGAGATCCAGTTTTAGAAAGCTAAAATAATGCCTATATTTAAAACATAGCATGTCATAGAATCATAGAGATATACAGCAAGGAAACAGATCCTTCAGTCCAACTCATCCATGCCCAGATATCCTAACCTCATCTATCCCATTTATCATCACTTGGCCTGTATCCCTCTAAACCCTTCCTATTCAGATACCCATCCAGATGCCTTTTAAATGCTATAACTGTATCCACCTCCACCACTACCTCTAGCAGCTCATTCCATACCCACACCATCCTCCGTGTGAAAAGTTGTCCCTTAGGTCCCTTGCATATCTTTTCCCTCTTGCCCTAAACCTATGCCCTCTAGTCGTGAACTCCCTCAACCCAGAGAAAAGACTTTGCCTATTTATCCTATCCATGCCCCTCGTAATTTTATAAATCTCTAGAAGGTCACCCCTCCGCCTTTGACACTCCAGGAAAAGCAGCCCCAGCCTATTCAGCCTTTCCCTATAGCTCAAACCCTCCAACCCTGGCAACATTCTTGTAAATCTTTCCTAACCCCTTTCAAGCAATGATAAATCAATCCATTTGCATCAGTGCAAGAATAAATAATGGAATCCTTAGTAGAGAAAGAAGAGCAGGACATATAGAGTAGCTATGAATAGTTGGCTTGAATGTCAAAGGGAAAAGTTTGTTTGAGCAAACTTGTGGAAAGTTTTGAGGAGGTCATAGAGTAAATGGGCAGTAATGTAAGGGGTAAAAAAATGAGGTCTGCAGATGCTGGAGATCACAGTTGAAAATGTGTTGCTGGTTAAAGCACAGCAGGTTAGGCAGCATCCAAGGAATAGGAAATTCGACATTTCGGGCATAAGCCCTTCATCAGGAATGAGGAAAGTGTGCCAAGCAGGCTAAGATAAAAGGTAGGGAGGAGGGACTTGGGGGAGGGGCGATGGAGATGTGATAGGTGGAAGGAGGTCAAGGTGAGGGTGATAGGCCGGAGTGGGGTGGGGGCGGAGAGGCCAGGAAGAAGATTGCAGATTAGGAGGACGGTGCTGAGTTGAGGGAACCGACTGAGACAAGGTGGGGGGAGGGGAAATGAGGAAACTGGAGAAATCTGAGTTCATCCCTTATGGTTGTAGGGTTCCCAGGCGGAAGATGAGGCGCTCCTCCTCCAGCCGTCGTGTTGTTATGTTCTGCCGGTGGAGGAGTCCAAGGACCTGCATGTCCTCAGTGGAGTGGGAGGGAGAGTTAAAGTGTTGAGCCACGGGGTGGTTGGGTTGGTTGGTCCGGGCATCCCTGAGGTGTTCTGTGAAGCGTTCCGCAAGTAAGCGGCCCGTCTCCCCAATATAGAGGAGGCCACATCGGGTGCAGCGGATGCAATAGATGATGTGTGTGGAGGTACAGGTGAACTTGTGGCGGATATGGAAGGATCCCTTGGGGCCTTGGAGGGAAGTGAGGGAGGAGGTTTGGGCGCAAGTTTTACATTTCCTGTGGTTGCAGGGGAAGGTGCCAGGAGTGGAGGTTGGGTTGGTGGGGGTGTGGACCTGACGAGGGAGTCACGAAGGGAGTGGTCTTTGCGGAACGCTGATAGGGGAGGGGAGGGCAATATATCCCTGGTGGTGGGGTCCGTTTGGAGTTGGCGGAAATGACGGCGGATGATACGTTGTATACGGAGGTTGGTGGGGTGGTAGGTGAGAACCAGTGGTGTTCTGTCTTGGTGGCGGTTGGAGGAGCGGGGCTCAAGGGCGGAGGAGCGGGAAGTGGAGGAGCGGTGGAGTGCATCGTCGATCACGTCTGGGGGGAATCTGCGGTCCTTGAAGAAGGAGGCCATCTGGACTGTGCGGTGTTGGAACTGGTCTGATATAGAACAGAAGAAGCAACACGGCTGCTTGTGAATGGCCAGTTTTGTGCTAAGTGACCCAGCAGGGATTTGCCAGAATGATTAACTCTTTGGGAATAAATTGGCAAGGAGGACCCTGAATGGGGAGATGGTCAGAGGGTATGATCCAATCCAATGATCCAAGGAGAGCAGGATCCAAGCTTGTGAGAATGGGGTGAGTGAGCTGTCAGAAGAGGCAGTCGGGAGAAGTATGCTGTGTGCATGTGAGTGTACACTAAATAAATGGAAAACTTGAAGATCAAAAGGAGGAATGGGGGTGAATTAAAATTATGGTTGCTTTTCCCCTCTTGATTTGGAGACAGGTATCGTTTGAGGTAATGATTTCCCTTTTTGTCCAGTTTTGAAGTAAGCCACAACACGCTGCCCAAACTGTACCTTTATTTTTTGAGTTTCAATCTTGGAAATAAACCCAAAGCAAAATCTTTAAGATGGGGTTTATTAATAAACATGCAAAACGTGGAGGAACAAACTCTGCTACTTCATTCACACACACAAATACAGTGAAGAAGGATAGAGAAAGAAAAATAGTTGCAAATTGAATTTCATGAAAAGTTATTACATTGGTATTAGTTCACATGACTTAGAGTCCAATTGGTCAAGAACCAAATTGGGAATCTTCATTTGGTTAATCTTACTGCAATTCTTTTTCTGAGTTGGGATACAGGTGGATGGCAATTAAGAGTGCAGTGGTATTTGGCATGCTCAGAGAATTAGTCCACCATGGCTGACTAAGTCTGCAATTTGTTTTTCTGAATAAGAGACTTTTGGGAGAGATAGAGATGGAGAGAAGGCTTTTTCACTGCTAAAGTTTGGAATTACAGTTCTTGTAAAACAGCAATTGATATCAGAAGTCAAAACTGCATATGTAAAAAGGGCTCAAACAGCCCGGTTTCAGTTGTGTGATAGGGTGGTTTCTGCTAAGCCAGTCAGATAAACTGGTAGTTTGACCGTCCACATCAAAACTGTATGGGATGAGGGATGGATTCATGGGTAGATTCATGGATGGATAGTGTCACAGATGAACAGATCGATGGATGAATTCACATACAGACAGAACAATGATGTGATGGATTTATGGGCAGATATACAGATGGAAAGATTCACAAAGGTGTGGATGGATCGCCAGCTAGATTCATGGAGGGAAACACAGATTTAAGGATGGATTTGCAGATAGGTGCATGAAATAATGTACTGATTGATTCTCAGAAAGTGGGCCAAATTTCCAGGCAGATGGACTTGGTAGACAGTTGGTTGGATTCATGATTGGATGGTCAGATTCAATGACAGGTGAATTCATAGATGTATTCATAGACGGATGGGTTCATAGACTGATTCATGGATTGCTGGAATAATTATGGAGGGACTGCAACAAAGACTGCAACTAGACTATTCCTGGGATGACAGGACTGATATATGAAGAGAAAGTGGATTGATTAGGACTATATTCACCATCGTTTAGAAGGCTGAGTGGATATCTGATAGAAACCTATAAAATGCTAACAGGATTAGACAGGGTAAATTCAGGAAGGATGTTCCCAATGACCAAGAAATCCAGAACCAGGGCTCACAATCTGAGAATACAGACGAGGTCATTTAGGAATTAGATGAAGAGAAACTTCTTCACTCAGAGAGTGGTGAGCCTGTGGAATTCTTTGCCACTGACAGTGATTGAAATCAAACCATTCAGTGTATTCAAGAAGAAGTCAGATATAGTTCTTAGGACTAAAATGCTCAAAGGGAAAAGTAGGAAGAGGATACTGTCTGTGCCTGTGAAGTTTGCTTTCTCCAATGCATTGACATTCACTCCTAGTATCTGCTGTCTGGCCAAATCTCTACTGGTTATTCTACTGTCTTTAGAATTTTTGAACCACAGGAGCTGAAGAGAATCTGCTGACATCTTGTGGTAAGGTTGATCCTCCTGTCTTATGTTGATCTGTTTTGCTTCCAGATTTTTGCTTCTCTCACCATCTAAATGGCTTTCTTGAAAATTTTCTTTGGACCACAACAAAACTGAAACAGACTTACCAGTAATCCATCAATAATTCTATCTCCAATGAAGGGTGATTTCAAGGCTTCATAGTCATATTTTTCCACTACTATGTAGAGATCACTAAATAAATTACTCATAGATTTCTCTGGAAGCTGAACACCTGATAAATATTGTGTTTTCAAGAATTTAATTTGTTGGACAGTGATTTTTAAAACCTTGCAGAATTTCATCAAGTGTATCTGATGCAACTTTTATGAGCAACTTGGTACATTAGATCATTGAATATAAAAATATATTTGTTCGGTTTCTGATTAAGTATCTAGTTTGGAGGCAAAATCAATATCTTAAGAACAGTTATTGGCAAGGTGCCAATTTTATGTACTATTTGGCCCATTTCTGAAATGACATCTTGCTGACAGTACTATTACTGCTGCCTTGTCTTCCTCATATGATTATTTAGCTTCCTTTTCATTTAATGATACAAAATCTTAATGTCTCCTTATCTTAAAGGATTTGTTTTTTTAAGATTAGATTACTTACAGTGTGGAAACAGGCCCTTCGGGCCAACAAGTCCACACCGACCCGCCGAAGCGAAACCCACCCATACCCCTACATTTGGCCCTTACCTAACACTATGGGCAATTTAGCATGGCCAATTCACCTGACCTGCACATCTTTGGATTGTGGGAGGAAACCGGAGCACCCGGAGCAAACCCACGCAGACACGGGGAGAATGTGCTAACTCCTCACAGTCAGTCACCTGAGGTGGGAATTGAACCCGGGTTTCTGGCGCTGTGAGGCAGCAGTGCTAACCACTGTGCCACCGTGCCGCCTTGTATGTTGCTGTATAACAAAGCTGCTACTGTGTATAGCTGTGCAGGAGGATTTTCTCATGCTTATGTTGTCAAAATAGATGATTCACACCTTGTTTGCAAGTGTAATGAATGGGTCCCCCTTCTTTTAGATTGGATTAAATTCACTACGGTGTGGAAACAGGCCCTTCGGCCCAACAAGTCCACACTGACCCTCCAAAGAGAAACCCACCCAGACCCATTCCCCTACATTCACCCTTGACTAATGCACCTCACACTACTGGCAATTTAGCAAGGCCAATTCTCCTAACCTGCACATCTTTGGACTGTGAGAGGAAACCGGAGCACCCGGAGGAAACCCATGCAGACACAGGGAAAATGTGCAAACTCCACACAGACAGTTGCCCAAGGCAGGAATTGAACCCGGGTCCCTGGCGCCGTGAGGCAGCAATGCTAGCCACTGAACCACCGTGCTGCCCAGTAGACATTTCCCATTCTCTTCAGAGCTACATGTGGGGTTAAAGACAATCCCAATCACTTTAATGTGTTCTACCAGATGAATCTCACTCTGTTGATTTTGTCTTGTCAAAAATTGCGATGCGTTTATCATCTTAAAGTTATACCTGAAGATACCTTCAAAGCTCACTGGAACCTGCACCACTGCTCATCATGTTAGAGATTGCTCATACTATCAAACCATCAAGGCAGGTTCACTGCCAACATATCCTTCCTGGCAGGGATTTGCAGGGCTCATTTTATCAAGTGTGGTCGAGGCAAAACACTTGGTCCTCCAACAAGCACAGGCTTAACCAATGTGTCATTTATTACATGTTAACAATAGGTACAGATTCCACTGATATGGTAGACATTGTCACAGAGACTGTAAAGAGGATTTCAGTGGTAGGTTTTATTAATCAAGCTACTATTCTTCCACCCAAATCAGAATGATGATATTGATATGGCCGTTCTTAATGCAATCCTCAGCATTAACCCTTTCTGCACCTTCTATGACTAATATCATTTTGAATCAGATTCCGCTGCATCAAATCTTCCCTCATCCTGTAGTTAATTGGTGGGAACCCAGGCAGTGCAGACTGTAAGTGGGGGCTGTGAGAGCAGGAGCTAATGTCCACAATGTACAGAGACTGGAATCCTGTGTATTATCACCAGGACGCAGGGAGGAACATGACTGAACACTCATGATGCAGGAACTTGAATGCTCAGTAATTCTCAGCAGCCCCATCCTGCCCCAAATTGATGCCCATGTTTACAGTGGGCACAGGAAACTTCAGCAAATCTTATCCCTGGGTCTTGGCTGAGGTGCTGACTGATCAAGGGAGCACTCAATGAAGTGACACTGATTGTACTCCAGAATGGCTGTGGAATTTCAGGACCAATGTTTACCAATTGAACAGGAATTTTCCTTTGCGTTGTTACTTCTCAGGAATGACCAGAAGGTGCACACAGTTTGGGTCTTCTGTAGAGTCAGGCTTCTTCCTGTATCTTTCCCCTCTGTGTTGTTCCAAGTAGGGACCCCAATCAGGAGCTGATGTGCAAGCAGCAGATATTTTCTGTGAATGGAAATGTAAAATGTTTGATCATTTCTGTTGGATTTTCACCCACTGTTAAGTGGAAAAGAAATCTGGTTCCCAATCAGATTATTCCGACACCTGATAATTCACACTATAGCAAACAATATTTCATGACAAAGATTATACTTTCATCCAGACACTTCAATTGATCCTGTTGTGCACTGGCAGTGAGACACACTGAAAGAAATGGACTTTTCACAGACAATCAGTTTGATGCAATGACCTTAGTGCAATTCATTAAATGTTAAAGGTCAGAGACATGGTGAGATGAAGAGGTTTAGGGAGGCAATTCCAATGTTTAGGGTTAACCCTGCTGAATGCACAGTTACCAATGGGAGAGTGAGTGAAATGGTGAGTGTTGCAACAAATGTCAGAATTGTAGGAGTGCAGGTATTTTGATGGTTCACACAGTTGGAGGAGGGTACGAGAGAGAGGATTTGCTCAATGATACAGGGGTGAAAATTTTAAAAGTGTGATGTTGGATTAGCGTCTCATAGTGATCAACAAGGACAGGGCTGGCAGATGAACAAGGCCTGGTGTGGTTTAAGCCACAGTGCTATGGAGAAGCATGGATTCACTTAAGGTGGAAGACGGGAAACATGAGCACCAGTAGCCAGTCAATTAACCTACAAATTATAAAGACAATGACCAGGATTTTTCGGATAGCAAGGTTTCCTGTCCGACAACCCGAAGACTTGGTGAGGAATATATCCGTACAGGTTATGGCTGTGCCAGAGTCACTTCAAGCTGCTCAGAGCATCAAATGGTTGGATATGGGATTTTTATCCTCCATTTTGTGCATTTTCCTTGAACAAAACTGCCTGCCAATCTGACTGACCAGCAGTGCCACAGGGAGTAATGGTCACTGCTGGCACCAGAAGCAACCTCCAGAATCAAAGTGCTGGAGTTCCACAGGAGGAGCCAGTAGTGAGGTCACATGACAGGAAATGGGAGCGAAGGTCCAGGGAGAGTAGGGAGAGTAGGGAGACTCAACAGCAAGGTCAGGAATGCAATGAATATCTGGATAGGCTGGGACTTTGAGCTGGTCTCATTGATTGAGTCAGCCATCTCCTTTTCTGAGCCTTCCTGTTCTCCCCTTACCACGCAAACCCACAATTGCAGGGGAATATTAACTGATGCTCTAGGCTTTGCGTACACCTTATAATGTTGTAGGCCGGACACAAGCATGGGATGGCAAACGAGGAGACTGTATGGGCCCTCCTGCCTACTAGTGCAGGACTGTAAGAACTTGCTGTTTACAACAACCTCAAAGACCAACCTCCTAACCATTGCATTAGGGGTTTAGTATCCTGTAATGATGTCACAGAGCAGCTTTTCATTGGGAAGAGATACCACAGTGTAAGCTGAATTAAGAAACGAAAAACAGAAATTCTTGGTGAATTGGGCAAAACCCGAAAACCGAACACTGTTTACATTAGAAATACTTGCAGAGAAGCAAATGATGTAGACTGACTAGCATTAATGATAAGGGTTACAGAATAGTTTATCAAATAATCCTTTAGATGTATTGTTGAGAAAAGACACATTTTGTCAAATCCTTTTGTCCTGCATTTATTGGGACATTTTGCAAGAATCCCAACCAATTCAAGGTGAAAAGTAAATTCTGTCATCTGAAAGGAGACTATTGATTGGTTGCTAAATGAATTCTGATTGGCAGAGATGTTGCCGTGGAGAATGCACCCACTAATGCTGATTGACAATTAACTGCCAGGTTTTGATTAGAGAATGTGGAATTTCACGCCATGGAGAGGAAGAGGCTGAGGGGGATTTCACTAAAGTTCACAAAATAATGAGAGGTCTGGGCAGAGCAAACAGGAACAATTAGCTCAATCTCATTAAATCTGTGCTGTTTAGACCTTGATGTTTTGATTGATTTGCAAAAGTAGCAAATAGAGTCATAGAGATGTACAGCACAGAAACAGACCCTTCAGTCCAATCGTCCATGCTGGTCAGATATCCCAACCTAATCTAGTCCCATTTGCCGGCATTTGGCCCATTTCCCTCAAAACCCTTCCTAATCATAGACACATCCAGATGCCTTTTAAATGTTGCAATTGTACCAGCCTCTGCCACTTCCTCTGGCAGCTCATTCAAAATACGGATTACCCTCTGCCTGAAAGTTCTGGACTCTTCCACTCCAGGGAAAAGACCTTGTCTATTTACCCTATCCAAGCCCCTCATGATTTTATAAATCTCGAGAAGGTCACCCTTCAGCCTCCAACGCTCCAGGGAAAACAGCCCCAGCCTATTCAGCCTCTCCCTGAAACTCAATCCTCCAACCCTGGCAACATCATAGTAATTTTTTTCTGAACCCTTTCAAGTTTCACAACATCCTTCCAATAGGAGGGAAACCAGAATTGCATATGATATTCCAAAAGTGGCCTAACTAATGTCCTGGGCAGCCACAACATGGCCTCCCAACTCCTATTTCAATGCTGTGACCAATAAAGGAAAGCATTCAAGACACCTTCTTCACTATCCTATCTAATTGTGACTCCACGTCCAAGGAACTATGAACCTGTACCTCAAGGTCTCTTTGTTCAGCAAAGCACACCACCCCCACCCCCCCACCCCCACTCCCCCACGACCTTCCCAACAAGTGTACAAGTCCTGCTCTGATTTGCCTTACCAAAACATAAATGACAAAATGCACCGATCCTTGTGGCACACCATTGGTCACAGGCCTCCAGTCTGAAAAGCAACTCTCCATCACCACCCTCTGTCTTCTACCTTTGAGCCAGTTCCGTATCCAAATAGCTAGTTCTCCCTGTATTCCACGAGATCTAACCTTGCTAATCAGTATTCCATGAGGAACCTTGTTGAACACATTATTGAAGTCCATATAGATCACGTCCACCGCTCTGCCCTCATCAATCTGCTTTGTTACTTCTTCAAAAAAACTCAATCAAGTTTGTGAGACATGATTTCCCACACACAAAGCCATTATAATTATCCCTAATCAGTACTTGCCTTTCCAAATACATATAAATCCTGTCCCTCAGGATTCCCTCCAACAACTTGCCCACCACCGATGTCAGGCTCTCTGAAATATAGTTCCGTGGCTTGTCCTTACCACCTTTCTTAAATAGTGGCACCACGTTAGCCAACCTCCAGTCTTCCAGCACCTCACCTGTGACTATCGATGATACAAATATCTCAGCAATCATTTCTCTAGCTTCCCACAGAGTTCTTAGGTAGACTTGATTAGATCCTGGGAATTTATCCACTTTTATGCATTTCAAGACATCCAGTACCACCTCTTCTTCAATATGGACATTTTTCAAGATGTCACCATCTATTTCCCTACATTCTATATCTTCCATGTCCTTCTTCACAGTAAACACTGATGTAAAATACTTGTTTAGTATCTTCCCCATCTCCTGCAGCTCCACACACAGGCCTCCTTGCTGATCATTGAGGGGCTCTATTCTCTCCCTAGTTACACTTTTGTCCTCAATGTATTTATAAAATCCCTTTGGATTTTTCTTAAACCTATTTGCCATTGCTATCTCATGTCCCTTTTTGCCCTTCTGATTTCCCTCTTAAGTATACTCCTACTGCCTCTATACTCTAAGGATTCCTTCGAACTCTGCTGTCAATACCTGACATATGCTTTCTTCTTCTTCATAACCAAAACCTTAACATCTGTAGTCATCAACATTCCCTATACCTACCAACCTTTCTTTTCACCCTAACGGGAATATACTATTTCTGGATTCTCATTATCTCATTTCTGAAGACTTCCCATTTTCCAGCTGTACCTTTACCTGCAAACATCTGCCCGCGATCAGCTTTTGAAAGTTCTTGCCTAATACCATCAAAATTGGCCTTTCTCCAATTTCGAACTTCAACTTTTAGATTCAGTCTATTCTTTTCTATCACTATTTTAAAACAAATAGAATTATGGTCGCTGGCCCCAAAGTGCTCCCCCACTGACACCTCAGTCACCTGCCCTGCCTTATTTCCCAAGAGTAAGTCAAGTTTTGCACCTCTCTAGTCAGTACATCCACATACTGAATCAGAAGATTTTTTTCAGCACACTTAACAAATTCCTCTCCATCAAAACCCTTGATACGATGGCAGTCCCAGTCTAAGTTAAAATCCCCTACCATACCAACTCTATTATTCTTACAGATAGCTGAGATCTCCTTACAAATTTGTTTCTTAATTTCCCACTGACTATTGGTGGGGTTTATAATACAATCCCAATAAGGTGATCATCCGTTTCTTATTTCTCAATTCCTCCCAAATAACGTCCCTGGATGTACTCCCAGGAATATCCTGCCTCAGTAGAGCAGTTATGCTATCCTTTATCAAAAATGCCACTCCCCCTCCTCTCTTGCCCCCCTTTCTATCCTTCCTATAGGATTTGTATCCTGGAACATTAAGCTGCCAATCCTGTCCATCTCTGAGCCACATCTCTGTAATTGCAATGACATCCCAGTCTGATATTCCTAACCATGCCTTCCCCGTTAGCTCTCTTGAATTGAAATAATTACAGTTTAATTTATCAGTCCAACCTGTAGTTGTTTTCTGCTTTGTTCTTGCCTGCTTTAACTAGTCACCTTTCCCAACCAATCTCAAATTGATCTTTTTCTTCACTATTTCCCTGGGTCCCACTATTCCCCCCACCCCACCCCCCCCCCCCCCCACCTAACTAGTTTAAATCCTCCTGAGCAGCTCGAGCAATTTTCCCTGCCAGTATATTCATCCCCTTCCAATTCAGGTGCAATCCATCCTTCTTGTGGAGGTCACTTCTACCCCAGAAGAGATTTCATTGATCCATTAATGTAAACCCTTCTCCCCTGCACTATCTCCTCAGCCACACATTCATCTGCTCTTTCCTTCTATTCATACCCTCATTAGCTTGTAGTACCAGGGTTATTCCACATATTGCTACCCTAGAGAACCTCCTCTTGAATTCCTGCCTAAGCTTCTATATTGTCCCTTTAGAATCTCATCCTTTTCCCTTCCTATATCATTAGTTCCAAAGTGTACAATGACCTCCTGCTGGTCCCTCTCCCCCTTGAGAACATTCGGCACTCTCTCCAACATATCCTTGATCCTGGCAACACACCATTCTGATTTTTCACTGTTGGCCCCAGAAGTGTCTGTCTATGCCTCTGACTAGAAAGTCCCCTCTCACAATTGATCTCTTGGAACCTGACGTACCCCTCATTACATTGAGAACCAGTCTCCGGACCAGAAATTTGGCTGTTCGTGCTACATTCCCCGGAAAGTCCATCAACCCCTACATTTTCCAAAACAGCATACTTGTGTGAGATGGGGACAGCCACAGAAGACTCCTGTACTACCTGCCTACCCATCCTAATTTTCCTGGAGTTAACCCATCTACCTGAATGTTTCTGCGGCTTTTCTCGCTTCCTATAACTGCCACCCGTCATATTCCCTAGCTCTTGTAAATTCCTTATTGCCTCTAACTGCTGGTCCAACCAAACCATGCGATCTGATAGGATTCACAATCAAAGACACTTCCTGCAGAAGTAACCATCAGTAACATGGAAATGCTCCCTAAACTCCCACATCTGATAGGAAGAGCACCTCACTCAACTAAAGGTCATCGTTGCTCCTTCACAATCTACAGACCCAGAAAATAGCACCATCTTTTTGCTCTTTAAAAAAAATACTGCTCCATGCTAACTTAGTACCTATGGTTTATATTTTTAAAATTTAATCAACAGACCGATCTCAATAAAAGATATAATTAAGAAAGAATCCGCTCTATTCACTACTGTAGATTTACAGCAAGATTACAAGTACAAACTATGCACATGTCTGTTCCTGTGCTGTGAGCTCACCCACACAGGTTCCTCTAAGGTCAGCTGTGAATTTCACTGTTTGTTAAATTTTCCTAAATGCACTCTAATGTCCAGAGATACATGAACTCAAACAGCAAAAGCAGTGATAGTGCAGATTCACTGCTGTGTCAGACAGCAGGGTCAGTCTTTCTCTGACTCTGTGGTCACTGCCTTTGTCTGTCATCCTCCTTTTAAAAGTGCCATTGTTTTGATCTTTTATTGCAGAATCATTCGGTGTACTAGAGACAGCGCTGGATAATCACTGAAATGGGAATAATGTCCAGGGTTATGGGAAAAAGCCGGGGGAATAATACTAAGGCCTTCTGCGCATTCAGAGGGCTGGTACAGGCATGATGGGCTGAATGGCTTCTTTCTGCACCATAACAACTCAGATTCTGTGAACTTTGTGTAGTTGAGACAGACAAATCATAACCTTGGTCTTATATAGAACAGTACGGTACAGACACTAATCCCTCAGTCCACAATATTGTACCGAACATGATGCAAAATTAAACTATTTTCTTCTGCCTGCCATTGGTTCACATCCCGTCATTCCTTGCATATTCATGTCTTTAATTAAAAGTTCCTAAATGCCTTTATCATATCTGCCTCCACCCCCACCCCGGCAGCCTGTTCCAGACTCCTGACACTCTTTGTGTAAAAAAACTTGCCCCTCACATCTCCTTTGAACTTTTGCCCTCTCATCTTAAATGCTTCTCTTAGTATTTTTGAACTGTGGGGGGGGAAAAGATTCTGACTGTCAACCCTATCTATCCATCTCATAATTTTGTAGGCTTCTATCAGCCGCTCCAGAGAAAACAACCTGAGTTTTTCTAGCCTCTCCTTAGAGCTCATACCCTCTAATCCAAGCCTCATCCTGGTAAACCTCTTCTACACCCTCTCCAAAGCCTCCACATCCTTCTTGTAATGTGGCGACTAGAATTAAACGCAATAGTCGTCATGCAGCCTAAGCAAAGTCTTATAAAGCTGTAACATGACCTCCTGATTCTTGTACTCAGTTCCCTGAGCAATAACGGCAAGTACGCCATAAACTTTCTTTATCACCCTACTTGTGACGATTTGTTTTGATCTGTATTTGATGCTGAAATGAACTTCTGACAACATTTTCATAACACCACTAAAACCATATATTTTTGCCTGCATAATCTGATGCGATTCCTCTGTAGTTACAGAAATCCTCTGTTGCAAAAATCCACACCCATGCAGTCATGCCATTGGCACTTGGCTATTCAAATAGCAAATCGAGAGTTTGATGTTGGAAAAGCACAGCAGGTCAGGCAGCATCCAAGGAGCAGGAGAATCGACATTTTTGGCTAAAGCCCTTCATCACGGCTTTAGCCCGAAACATTAATTCTCTGCTCCTTGGATGCTGCCTGACCAGCTGTGCTTTTCCAGCACCACACTCTTGACTCTGACCTCCAGCATCTGCAGTCCTCACTTTCTCCTATTCAAGTAACAACTCAGCAGACCTCCCAAATCCGACCCTCTGTGAACTTAATAATTCAAATCTGTGCTCTTAATTACATCAAGTCCTGATCATCGATCATTCCTTTCTCACTAATTCATATTGGCTCCTGCTTAAGTAAGTACTCAAGTTTAACATTCTCCTGCTAGTTTCCAAATCTTTCCATGGTCTTGGCTCACCCTTTCCTGGAAATCTCTGTGACATGTGTGGTTGTCTAAATCAAGCATTTTGAACCCTTGCTGTTTAAATAGTTTGACCATTTGTAGATGGCCCCTCAGTTGCTGAATTACGGGATTTTGGAATTCCTTCCTCAAAACTCACTGTCTCCCTGCCTTTTCTCTCATTGAAAGCATGAAGAAACAAAATGTGAGATTGATCTTGACTAACCTGTACTGAAACCAGGAAATGTTCCACGTGGACTTTATTCGAAAACTACTGAATCCCACCACCTAATGCCACTACTTGTTATTACAACCAGACAAACGTAAAGATCTGCAATGCAGAAGACACCATTCTGAAACTGAGAGCTAGTTTTGAAACAGTCCAAACTCCAACTTTGTAAGGTGCATAAATAGTGTATGAATTGATTGAGAATTTAATGAAATCAACCTAACAATCTGTGATCCATGACTGAAATACAAAATATAGTGTTTAGTGGACCTTTCGTTTATATTTGTTAAATTAAGGTGACCTGCATTTTCCAAGGTATTGCAACACACTGATATGTCCTTATTTGTGATGTGTTCCAATAGTGCAATTCTTTTATTATTTTAAAACCTATCTTTGATTTAATTGCATAAATGTGATAAATTATGTTTTTTTGTAACATTGAAATAACCATAGTCCTATCAGATCACAGGGCTGCTCTCTCAACAGAGAGCGAGGTGATTGATGGTGGTTTAACCTGAGGATCAAGGGGAGAGTTCCAGAAGGAGAGTTCATCACAGTAACCTCAGCTGGTACAGGGATTGGCATCACTCAGCATCACCAACTCACCCATCCAACCAACTGAGCTAACCGATCCACTTTCTTTTAGTTGTATATTCAAACATTCACAGATACTACTTCCAGTCCACTCCAGCTTTAGTGCCTGAACCAAGATGGTATCACAGTGGATTGAACTGAGCATAAGTGAAAGGACAACAAAAAGACATTTTGACTTTGAAACAATATGCTTTGCATTGCATCTATCATGATCCAAAACCTAATTTTATGTTCTCTGTTCCTTAATCTTTAAAAGATTTCAAAGCATCCCTCACCTGCCACAAGGTGGGGCCCTCAGCTTGGACAACTCTCACCACAGCCATGATGGGGATCCACATAATACAGAAGATGGTCATACACCAGCCCAGTGCTCCTGACCAGACAGGGTATTCAACAGATCCATATCTTAGTGGGGCAAATGTTGTCAAGGACCAGATTAAGACTGCCTGAATGTGGATAAGATACAAAACTAAATCAGAAACAGAATGAGAGATTGGGTATTTTCAGTTTAAATCAAAATAATGTGTAACAGCTTCTTACCACCAGCAAACACGGAGAGATCAGAATCCAACACATTCTCCACCACAGCCAGAAGAGTCAAGTCCTTTCCCCAATCATCATCTCAATGTCCTTGATGAATCTGTTTGTCCCTGTGAACAACAAGGAAGAAGAGAGACACCATCACTCACTCTGTCCTGTCTTTAGGGCAGCTTGTTTACTGTTGAAGTTCATCTTGTACAGGGTGGCACTGATGAACAGGTTAACCCAGAGAAGGGATTGCTCCAGATTTCAAACAGGATAAGGAAATTGATTCTTGTCACCAACTGATTGATCTTTCTCTCCCATTTTAGGAACAAGGGTCTGTCCATCCCAGCACAAATTGGAAACATAAGCTTTTCCTGGAATGAGTTCTTCTTGGGCGATGAAGGTAACTTGGAATTTGAAACACAAACAGATCAATCACGACCGTATTGATGGTGGAGCAGGCTTGAGGGGCTGAATGGGTCTATTTCTGCTAAGGACTTGTAAAATATGAAAGTGAAGAGTTCACAACAAACCCTAAATATAGAAACATGTGAACAACAGCAAAAATAGGCTAATTTTCTCTAATCTTTTAACAAATCACTTGTTAGGGATACGATTAATACTGATAGAAACCAATGAAGGGTAAAGAGTGGGGTGTTTCCAATGTAAAGAACAGGGGTATAAGTGTAATTAATTAAAACTTATAAAATACACCATTGAGTTAAATGCAATAGAGATGACCACTTAGGTGATATGTTGCAACTGTAGCATGTGGGTGCTGCTGGATTCCTAAAGAAATCCAGTTATATTGGATCAGCTCAAACATTTGATATAGTACCACACATGAGGCTCCTTAATAACCTGAGAGCCCATTGTGCTGGGTGTACAGTATGACCATGGATAGTGGATTGGTGAGCTGATAGAAGATCGACAGCAGTATCTTGTCGGGATCTGGATGATGTGAGCTTGGCAAGGTTTATTCGAGAATTGGATGAGAACTGTAGCAATTCTGATGTCGGGAAGACCATATTTTTTTTTATTCTTTCAGTAAGCAATGAGCTGAATCTGTCACTCAGCAGTGATGAGTTCCTAATTAATGGGATTATTCCCTATTAAGCAGCAAGCTAATGGTACAACACGCCCAACTAATATTCAGCTTCCTATCTTAAACTCACCTAACAAGCTCAACATTGAGAAAACTTGACCCGGAGATTAGAGTGGGGATCTCGTGAATTCAGCTTTTTACCTGCTCCAAATGACCTAAATATTAGGCACTGAGGTCTCAGAGAATACTCCAAGGACGCCAGCCACATACACTTTACATTCATGGTATTGGATCTGATATGTGCCAGTCTCTAATATCTTGCTGGGCCATCTCAGAAAATTTCTACACTTCAGTACTGCACCACAGTCTGCCCCAGTGACTATCATTGTAATGCCTCGGCCAGCACACCCAAGAGCATGAACCCAGGCTGCATCTCCAGGCTGGTCACTTGCTGTCCCAATTCTCACTCATTCTGAGCTGGCCTGGATGCTCACAACACCTCTCCCTTGCCTTGCCTTTTGCCTTTGTGTGTTTGCTACCTCAGCCAGGGATATTATTCCAGTCGCTCCTTGCCATTTAGTGCAGACACAAAGGAAGGAATCTTGTTGTGGTTGTCAACAGGACTCTGTCAAATCAAGGAGGGTGTAATGGGGTGCTGGCACAGTAAGTCATGGGCAGTCTCTGATACCAATTCCATGTGCTTAGACATGGGCAACCAGCTGCTCAGGGTGGTCAACATTAGTGTTTACTCCACGTAAGGGGTTAGGAACTGAATGAAGGTCAGCCCACCACCTGGCTTGAGTCTTTCTGCTCTACTGTGGGCTGCTTACTTCCTGAAATGAGACAGAGGCAGGTATTAATGGAGATGAAAGGACGTGTCCCAATTGTTACTGTAGGTGCAGCTGGGAGGTATCCTGAGTGAACAAGCAGTGCAGAGGGACTGCAGGATTAATGGTGTCTGGGATTGGGGTAGGTGTGAGTGAGCGGAGGGGGACAGATTGCAAGCTGTAGTGAGATTGGTAGGGCATGAGACTCAGTGGAAGGTGGGTATAGCAAGAGAGTTACGGTGAGGGTGAGGTAACAAACATGGTAGCACTTACTAGCAAAGTGGAGAAGATCATTGACTTCCTTCTTTCACTGCTGGGTATTCCTCCAGATGGCTGAGATTGCACTGATCCAGGTGGCAACCTCGGACCAGGTTGTCATGTCATGCCCTGATCTTATCAATCCAGGGGTAAGAAGAAATCCCACCTCAACACCACACTATGCAGTAGAACCTTTAGATCCCTACCCATCAGGCAGGACACTCCTTCCCCCTGCCTGCCTGCTATGTCTGGGATCAATATAAGTAACACTGTAGGGCTGTTCTAGACTGACAGTGTTTGTATGGATACTTAACGGGGTTTTAATGAAGTTGTAGCCACAACATATGGAGCTCCCAGTGTTGGCCTGGGTGGACAAGGTCAGAAGTCACATGGCACCACATTATAGTCCAAAAGGTTTATTTGAAATCAAATGCTTTCGGAGCACTGCCCCTTCGTCAGGTGAAGTAAAGAGAAGCACACAGACACAGAGTTTATAATCAGAGAGATCAAAATATCATACAAGTGGTGTGAGTGGAGTGTTGACAGACTGAATAATAGGTCTCTGCAGGTGATCAAGAGTGTCAGATGGTGTGAATAAAGTGTCAACAGCTGAATAGCAGGTGAAGGGATGATCTATAATCTGATTCATTAAGGAAGAGAGATAATTACAAAATATTAAAAATAAGGTAGTTCTGGAGACAAACCAAATGACTGGAATAACATGGTAGGTATAAGAGTCACACGCCGAGGGTCTAACCAAAGTAACAAGTACTAATCCAAAACTGTACACATTAAATAAGGTAGAGAGATCATAATAAGTTATCAAGGTGATGGTGTCAAAACTGGACAGTAAGGAAGATCTTACAGGTACAGAACAGTGTAATGGGGTCACATGTAGTACGACTTGTAACCAAGATCGTGGTTAAGGCCAAATTCATGGCTACAGAACTCAGCTATTGGTTTCAGCTCAGTAATTCTGTGCTATTGTGGTCCTCAAGATACAAAACAACACAGAATTATTGTGAGGTAGCAGTGCTAACCACTGGGCCACTGTGCCACCCAAAGTGGGGACATTTTCAGGATGGCAACCTGTAACTGTATGACAGAGATTAGAGCTAGGGCCTCGATTATGACTGGAATGAAGAAAGTAAATATACAATCACCAAGTTTCCAGATCACAAAAATAGGTGGGAGGGCATTTGGTGAGGATGACACAAAGATTCTATTGAGAGATACAACAGGTTATGTGAAAGAACAAAGGAATAGAGGAGTTGAATATTATTTGACTGAAAAGACTGCAGAAAGCTGCAGCACAGAAGGATTTGGGGTTCCTTGTGCATAAATCTGAAAAGCCTGGCCTTTAAATTTTATGGGTATGAGGGAAGGAAAATGGATAGTTGGCCTTTATTTCAAAGCAAACAGAATACAAAAATAGGTAAGCTTTGTTATAAATGTTCAAGGCACTAGTGAGACCATGGCTGGAATATTCGGAACAGTTTCTATTCCTCCATGGGATGAGGATGCCACTGGCTCAGTAGAATTTATCGTCCATCCCAGAGAGCAGTTAAGAGTCAACCATACTGCTATGTGTCCAGAGTCACATGTTGTCCAGACCAGGTAAGGATAGCAGTTTCTTTCCCTGAAGGACATTAGCAAACCAGAGGGGTTTTTTCAATCATTGACATTGATTCAAGGTCATAATTGGACTCTTAATTCTAGATTTTTATTGAATTCAATAAAACGGGGCAGCACAGTGATTCAGTGGTGAGCAATGTTGCCTCACAGCACCACGGACCTGGGTTCAAATCCAGCCTCAGGTGGCTGTCTGTGTGGATTTTGCACATTCTCCCCATGTCTGTATGGGTTTCCTCCAGGTGCTCCAGTTTCCTCCCACAGTCCAAAGTTATGCAGCTTGGTTGGACTGGCCGTGCTAATTTCCTCTATAATGTCCACGGATGTACAGGCTAGGCTGGTTAGGCATGGGAAATGCATGATTACGGGGATAGGGTAGGGGTCTGGGTCTGGGTAGGATGCTCATCAAAGAGTTGGTGTGCACTCGTTGGGCCAAATGGCCCGCTTCCACATTGCAGAGATTTTATGATTCAAATTGCACCATTTGCCATGATGGGATTCGAGCCTGGATCCCTAAGGCAGTACCTGGGTTAACAATCCAGCGATTATATCATCAGGTCATCATCTCCCCCTCAAAAAAAATATATTGGCTTTGGAGGCAGTCCAAAGAAGGTTCATGAGATTAATTTCAGATATGGAGAGATTTTCTTTTCAGGAGTGTTCGAGTAGTTTGGGCTTGAGCTCTTTTGAATTTCGTGGAATAAGAGGCGATCTATTTTGAAAAGTATATGATTGTTAACGATTGTGCTTGATCAGATATAGGAATAGAGGCTGTTTTCACTTATGCTAGAGTCTGGGACCAGAAGGCATCTCCTGAGAACCAAGAGGTTACATATTTAAGACAGAGATGAGGAAGACTTTTTGCTCTTAGAGTGCAGTGGTATTCTTTTTACCACAGAGTGCTGTTGAGGCTAGGTATATAAGTCTATTCATGTAAGATAGATTGTAAATCAGTAAAGGAATCAAACATTGTGGGGAAATGGTAGGAAAGTGGAGTGAAGGATAGTCAAATCAGCCATGACCTCATTGAATGGTGGCGCAAAATCAGTGGGGTGAATGGCCTACTTCAACTCCTCTGTCTTATGGTCTCATTGTCTTAAGTACTTATACTGCTATAAAACTCATACTTACACAGTCTGGGCTCTGTGCTGCCTCACTACATACAACAAACACACAGTAACTGCAAGCTGGCTGCTAATATTATCACTGCTACTGAAGGTTAGTCAGGAACCTTTGTACATCACATATTTGTGAAGCAATCTAACAGCAGAAAGATAAACTCCCTATGTGATCTTGGATTTGTGCAATAAAACAAGTATCAGCAATTAACAAGACAATGACTGTGGTAAAATTGGCTGAAATCCAGCAAAAACAAGTGGATCCTGAGTGAAGGATGCAAAAAATGATGTTGTGTGTTTCATGCTGGTTTCTGGAACCAATTAGGTTTCATTGTCAGGAAGAGCAAGTGAATTCTGATACACGTCTGCCAGCATCTGATTCATTTGGTCTGATTTTATTAAAGAAACCTTAATTTTCACAAAGTACTTTAAATTTAATCTGTTTATTTGTTTCGGTCTCTTTTATGATTGACTGACCATAGATCCAACTGAGACCGATGAGTTGCAGGAGAGCTGTTATAACGAGAATCCAGTCCGTAACGTAATGATCCATTAAATTTAGCCAGTAAATCCCAGCCTAAAATTAAATGGAAAATTCAAAAATGTTACACAGGAAAATGATCGTACTCTTACTTTCAAATTCAGACTTTGATGAGATTTGAAAAATGTATACATGTAAGTGCTTATAATAAAAGCACAATTCTAACTAAAGCAAATTCAGAAGTCACAATGTCAGGTTATATTCCAACAGATTTATTTGAAATCACAAGCTTCTTCATCAGATGATGAAGGAGCAGTGCTCTGAAAGCTTCTGATTTCAAATAAACCTGTTGGATTATAGCCTGACATCGTATGACTTCTGAAATTGTCCACTCCAGTCCAACATTGTCACTTCCACATCATAACTAAAGCAAAATACTACAGATGCTGGAAATCTGAAACAAACACAGAAATTCCTGGAAAAAATCAGCAGGTCTGGCAGTATCTGTGGAGAAAGAAACTAACATATTGATTCCAGTCTGGTACAACTCATCTTCAGAACTGTTCCAACACAATTCGAACTCGATGCTCAATATTCCCTCATTCATTTGTGTGTGGGATTCAATTATGTTGCTGTTCCCTCTTCTCCATTCTCACCTGAAAGTCCTTTTTGAAATGGGGAGATCAGAATTTACCTGCAGTGTTCCAAATGTGATCTCACGTGATCAAATAAGTGAAGAGGTTACCTCAGAGTCCAATTGGACCTTGATCAGCTGGGCCAATGGGCTGAGGAGTGACAGATGGGGTTTAATTTAGATAAATGTGAGGTGCTGCATTTTCGAAAAGTAAGTTAGGGCAGAATTTATACACTTAATGTTAAGGTCCCGGGGAGCGTTGTTGAACAAAGAGACCTTGGGGCGCAGTTTCATGCAGAAGGTGGTGTGTGTATGGAAGCTTTGGAGGCTGGTATAATTACAACATTTAAAAGGCTTTTGGATGGATATATAAATAGGAATAGTCTAGAGTGATATGGGCCCAATGCTGGCAAATAAGACTACATTAATTTAGGATATCTGATACCATGGATGAAGGATCTGTTTCTGTGCTGTACATCTCTGACTTTATGACCCTATGGGCGGCATGGTGGCTCAGTAGTTAGCACTACTGCCTCACAGCGCCAGAGACCCAGGTTCAATTCCCGCCTCAGGCAACTGTCTGTGTGGAGTTTGCACATTCTCCCTGTGTCTGCGTGAGCACTCTCCGGGTGTTCTGGTTTCCTCCCACACTCCAAAAATGTGCAGGTTAGGTGAGTTGGCCATGCTAAATTGTCTGTAGTGTTAGGTGTAGGGGAATGGGTCTGGGTGGGTTGCTCTTCGGAGGGTTGGTGTGGACTTGTTGGGCCGAAGGGCCTGTTTCCACATTCTAAGTAATCTCATCTAATCTAAATACATCCTAGATTTAGACATCATGACCCCTCATGTACATCTTAACTCTTTGCCTCCTGTTTTAACTGCCTGGGAACATTGCATTAATGGGATTTGTGAAATTACCAACTCTCCCCACTCAGTATCTGAACTACATTCCCATTCAACACAAATATCTGAATAAGGGAACATGGCTCAGGAGTAGGCCATCCTGTCCCTGGGGCTTACTCCACCATTTAATAAGGTTAAAATCACACACCAGGTTATGATCCAACAGGTTTATTTGGAAGCACTAGCTTTCTGACCGCCGCTCCTTCATCAGGTGGTTATGGAGTATAAGATCGTATGACATAGAATTCAAAGCAAATTTTGAAAACTAATGCTTCCAAAAGAACCTGTTGGACTATAACCTGGTGATATGTGATTTTCAACTTTGTACATCCTAGTCCAACACTGGCACCTCCACATAATTTAATAAGGTTACCGCTGTTATGAATTGCTTTGAATATATTTGCGTCCTTCTTTCCATAATACAAGCAATACTGTATACAGACTCTCACATTATGGAACCATCAGTGCACTGTATAACTGAAGCTTAACATCTCTACTTTTGTATCCACTCAGCCTTGCAGCAAATGATAAAGTTATATTAGCTTTCCCAAATATATAGGTGAGGACTGCAAATGCTGGAGATCAAAGTTGAAGAGTGCGGTGCTGGAAAAACACAGCCAGTCAGTCAGCATCTGAGGAGCAGGAGAGTTGATGTTTTGGGCATAAGCCCTTCATCAGGAATGAGGCTTGTGGGCCAAGGGGGCTGAGAGATAAATGGGAGAGGGATGAGGCTGGGGGGGAGGATAGCTGAGAATGCACTAGGTAATATATCTCCCTCCCCACCCCTATCCATGGTCCATAAAGACCATTCCTTCTGCAACTCCCTTGTTCAGTCCATGCCCCCACCAACCCACCCTCCTATCCTGGCACCTTCCCCTGCCACCAAAAGAATTGCAAACCTCCACCCACGCCTCCCCACTTACCTCCGTCCAAGGCCCCAAAGGAGCCTTCCACATCTGTCAGAGATTTATCTGCACTTCCACACACATCATCTACTATGTCTGTTGCTCCCAATGTGGTCTCCTCTACATCGGGGAGACAGAACTCCAGTTTGCAGAACGTTTCAGAGGGCATCTCCAGGACACACGCTCAAACAATCCCATTGCCCCATTGCCGAACACTTTAACTCCCCATTCACTAAGGACATGCAAGGCCTGGGCCTCCTCCACCGCCAAACCCTAACCACCCGATGCCTGGAGGAAGAATGCCTCATCTTCCACATTGGGACCCTCCAACCACATAGGATCAATGTGGATTTCACCAGTTTCCTCATTTTCCCTCCCCCCACCTTATCCCAGATGCAACTTTCCAACTGGACACCACCCTCTTGACCTGTCCTACCTGTCCATCTTCCTTCCCACCTATCTACTCCATCCTCCTCTCTGACCTATCGCCTTCACCCCCAACTTCATCTACCTATCGCATTCTCAGCTACCTTACCCCCAGCCCACTCCTTCTCTCATTTATCTGTCAGCCCTCTTGGGCCACCAGCCTCACTCCTGATGAAGGTCTCATACCCAAAACATTGATTTTCCTGCTCGTTGGATTCTGCCTGATCTGCTGTGCTTTTCCAGCAGCACACTCTTCATTTTTCCTAAATATATTGGAGGGCTGTTTTTCAGACTGGAGGCCTGTGACCAGTGGAGTGCCACAAGGATTGCTGCTGGGTCCTCTACTTTTTGTCATTTATATAAATGATTTGGATGTGAGCGTAAGCGGTACAGTTAGTAAATTTGCAGATGACACCAAAATTGGAGGTGTAGTGGACAGCGAAGAAGGTTACCTCAGATTACAACAGGATCTTGATCAGATGGGCCAATGGGCTGAGAAGTGACAGATGGAGTTTAATTCAGATAAATGCGAGGTGCTGCATTTTGGGACAGCAAATCTTAGGACTTATATGCTTAATGGTAAGGGCGGAGGGAGTGTTACTGAACAAAGAGACCTTGGAGTGGAATCGCTGGTAGATAGGATCGTGAAGAAGGCATTTGGTATGCTTTCCTTTATTGGTTAGAGTATTGAGTACAGGAGTTAGAAGGTCATGATGCGGCTGTACAGGACATTGGTTAGACCACTGTTGAAATATTGTGTGCAATTCTAGTCTCCTTCCTATTGGAAAGATTAGATTAGATTATTTACAGTGTGGAAACAAGCCCTTCGGCCCAACAAGTCCACACCGATCCGCCGAAGCGCAACCCACTCAGACCCATTCCCCTACATTTACCCCTTCATCTAACACTATGGGCAATTTAACTTGGCCAATTCACCTAACTTGCACATTTTTGGATTGTGGGAGGAAACCGGCGCACCCGGAGGAAACCCACACAGACACGGGGAGAATGTGCAAACTCCACACAGAGAGTCACCTGAGGCGGGAATTGAACCCGGGTCTCTGGCGCTGTGAGGCAGCAGTGCTAACCACTGTGCCATCGTTGTGAAATATGAAAGGGTTCAGAAAAGATTTACAAGGATGTTGCCAGGGTTGGAGGATTTGAGCTATAGGGAGAGGTTGAACAGGCTGGGGCTGTTTTCCTTGGCACGTCGGAGGCTGAGGGGTGATCTTATAGAGGTGTACAAAATTATGAGGGGCATAGATAGGATAAATAGACAAAGTTCCCTGGGGTCAGGGAGTCCAGAACTGGAGGGCCTAGGTTTAGGGTGAGAGGGGAAAGATATAATAGAGACCTAAGGGGCAACTTTTTTCCACACAGAGGGTAGTACGTGTATGGAATGAGCTACCAGAGGAAGTGGTGGAGGCTGGTACAATTGCAACATTCAGAAGGCAATTGGATGGGTATATGAAAGGAAGGGTTTGGAGGGATATGGGCTGGGTGCTGGCAGGTTGGACTAGAGTGGGTTGGGATATCTGGTCAGCATGGACAGATTGGACTAAAGGGTCTGTTTCCATGCTATACATCTCTATGACTCTATATGCTGCATCTGCACAGTAACTTTTGATTGTCACGCATCCTTCTGTCTCTCAGAGTTCTGCAATCTCTAATCATTTTGATATGATGTTTTATTTTTTATTCTTCCTGCTAAAAGGGAAACACTTCATGTTTTCCTACATTATACTCCATTTGCTACATCTTTGCCCACCGACTGAAACCATCTTTCTCTTTTTATAGCCCCCTTATGTCTTCCTTGAAAATTACTTTCCAATTTTATGTCATCAGCAACTTTGGTAACTGTGTCTTCTACTGCTTCATCTATGTCATTGATGTAAATTGTAAATCATTCAAATGCCAGAATTGACCCTGAGGCACGCCACTTGTTACATCATGAGAACCTGAAAAAAAAGCACATTTGTGCTGACTCTCTGTTTACTATTAGCCAGCTAATTTTCTGTCCATGTCAATATGCTAACCCCTGTACCATGAGCTCCTATGTTCTACAATAAATATTAATGTGACACTTTATCAAATGCCTCTGGAAATATAAGAAAAAGTACATCCACCATTTCCCCATTATCCAAACACTCATATTATTTCTGAAGTAATTCTAACAAATTGGTGAAATATGTTCTCTCCCTTCACAAGACCGTACTGGCTCTATTTGACTACTTCAAAACCTACATTGTCATGCCACAAATTCCTTAATAATAATTGCTAACATTTTACTTATGATAGATAGTAAGTTAACTGCTCTGTATTTCTTTCTTTTTGAATAAAAGATTTATATTTTCTAACCCAGTCATAGAGTCAAAAGGTGTGGTGCTGGAAAAGCACAGCTGGTCAGGCAGCATCCAAGGAGCAGGAGACAATAGACAATAGGTGCAGGAGTAGGCCATTCAGCCCTTCGAGCCTGCACCGCCATTCAATATGATCATGGCTGATCATTCCTAATCAGTATCCGCTTCCTGCCTTATCTCCATAACCCTTGATTCCACTATCTTTGAGAGCTCTATCCAACTCTTTCTTAAATGAATCCAGAGACTGGGCCTCCACTGCCCTCTTGGGTAGAGCATTCCACACAGCCACCACTCTCTGGGTGAAGAAGTTTCTCCTCATCTCTGTCCTAAATGGTCTACCCCGTATTTTTAAGCTGTGTCCTCTGGTTCGGCACTCACCCATCAGCGGAAACATGTTTCCTGCTGCCAGAGTGTCCAATCCTTTCATAATCTTATACGTCTCAATCATATCCCCTCTCAGTCTTCTAAACTCAAGGGTATACAAGCCCAGTCGCTTCAGTCTTTCAGTGTAAGGTAATCCCTCCATTCCAGGAATTGACCTTGTGAACCTACGCTGCACTCCCTCAATAGCCAGAATGTCTTTCCTCAAATTTGGCGACCAGAACTGCACACAGTACTCCAGGTATGGTCTCACCAGGGCCCTGTACAGCTGCAGAAGCACCTCTTTGCTTCTGTACTCAATCCCTCTTGTTATGAAGGCCAGCATGCTATTAGCTTTCTTCACTACCTGCTGTACCTGCATGCTTGCCTTCATTGACTGGTGTACAAGAACACCCAGATCTCTCTGTACTGCCCCTTTACCTAAATTAATTCCATTGAGGTAGTAATCTGCCTTCCTGTTCTTGCCACCAAAGTGGATAACCATACATTTATCCACATTAAACTGCATCTGCCATGCATCTGCCCACTCACCTAACTTGTCCAGGTCACCCTGTAATCTCCTAACATCCTCATCACATTTCACCCTGCCACCCAGCTTTGTATCATCAGCAAACTTGCTAATGTTATCGCTGATGCCATCTTCTATATCATTAACATATATTGTAAAAAGCTGCGGTCCCACACGGATCCTTGCGGTACCCCACTGGTCACTGCCTGCCATTCCGAAATGGAGCCGTTTATCACTACCCTTTGTTTCCTATCAGCCAACCAATTTTCAATCCAATCTAGTACTTTGCCCCCAATACCATGCGCCCTAAGTTTACTCACTAACCTCCTATGTGGAACTTTATCAAAAGCTTTCTGAAAGTCCAGGTACATTACATCTACTGGATCTCCCTTATCCATCTTCAGAGTTACATCCTCAAAAAACTCCAGAAGATTAGTCAAGCACGATTTCCCCTTCATAAATCCATGCTGACTCTGTCCTATCCTGTTACTACTATCCAGATGTGCCGTAATCTCATCCTTTATAATAGACTCCAGCATCTTTCCCACCACTGAGGTCAGACTAACTGGTCTATAATTTCCTGCTTTCTCTCTCCCACCTTTCTTAAAAAGTGGTATAACATTAGCCAGTCTCCAATCCTCAGGTACCGATCCCGAATCTATCGAATTCTGGAAAATAATCACCAACGCATCCACGATTTCCCGAGCCACCTCCTTCAGTACCCTGGGATGTAGACCATCAGGCCCCGGGGACTTATCAACCTTCAGACCTAACAGTCTCTCCAACACCAAATCCTGGCAAATACAGATTCCCTTAAGTTCAGGTCCTTCGGTCACTGCTACCTCAGGGTCTTCCCCAGTCTTGTGTCTTCCCCAGTGAACACAGATCTGAAGTACCCATTTAATTCTTCTGCCATTTCTTTGTTCCCTGTAATATATTCCCCTGTTTCTGTCTTCAAGGGCCCAATTTTAGTCCTAACCATTTTTTTGCCTTGCACATACTTGAAAAAGCTTTTACTATCCTCCTTTATATTATTGGCCAGTTTACCTTCGTATCTCATTTTTCCTCTGCGTATTTCCTTCTTAGTAATCCTCTGTTGTTCTTTAAAAGCTTCCCAGTCCTCTGTTTTCCCACTTATCTTTGCTATGTTATACTTTTTCTCTTTTAACTTTATATGTTTCTTAACTTCCCTCGTCAGCCACGGCCACCCATGCCTCCTCCTGGGATCTTTCTTCCTTTTAGGAATGAACTGATCCTGCAACTTCTGCATTATACACAGAAATATCTGCCATTGTTCCACCACGGTCATCCCTGCTAAGGTATTGCACCATTGAACTTTGGCCAGCTCTTCCCTCATAGCTCCATAGTTCCCTTTATTCAACAGAAGTACTGTCACTTCCGACTGTACCCTCTCCCTCTCAAATTGCAGATTGAAACTTAATGTATTATGGTCACTACTTCCCAATGGCTCCTTCACTTCGAGGTCTCTGACCAATTCTGGTTAATTACACAATACTAGATCCAGAATTGCCTTCTCCCTGGTCGGCTCCAGCACCAGCTGCTCTAAGAATCCATCTCTGAAGCACTCCATAAAGTCTCTTTCTTGAGGTCCAATACCATCCTGATTCTCCCAGTCTACCTGCATGTTAACATTCTCCATAACAACTGTAGTAACATCTTTACCACAGGTCAATTTCAGCTCCTGATTCAACTTACATCCGACATCCAGACTACTGTTTGGGGGCCTGTAGATGACTCCCAAGAGGGTCGTTTTACCCTTAGTATTTCGCAGCTCTATCCACACTGACTCTACATTCCCTGACTCTAGGTCCCCCCGCGCAAGGGACTGAATATCGTCCCTTTCCAACAAGGCCACTCCACCCCCTCTGCCCGTCAGTCTGTCCTTACGATAGCACGTGTAGCCTTGAATATTCATTTCCCAGGCCCTGTCCACTTGAAGCCACGTCTCAGTTATCCCCACAATATCGTATCTGCCAATTTCCAAAAGAGCCTCAAGCTCATCCATCTTATTTCTAATGCTTCGTGCGTTCATATACAGCATTTTTAATTTGTTACTGCTCTCACCCTTCCCATCAACCCCTATTCCACTCAACCTTACAGCATGATCCCTTTTTGAATTTTCTGCCTCATTGATACAGTTGTCTTTCTTGACTTCTCTTGTTCTAACTTTTCCTTCAACTTCCTTTTTGTACATCCAGTTTGTCCCCTCCCCCCCGCTACTTAGTTTAAATGTAGCGGTGTTGCAGTAGAAAACCTGCCTGCCAGAATGCTGATCCCTAACCTGTTAAGGTGCAAACCGTCTCTCTTGTAGAATTTATGTTTGCAACAAAATGTACCCCAGTGATTCAAGAACTTAAATCCTTGCTTCCTGCACCAGTTCCCCAACCACACATTCAAGTCCATTATCTCCTTGTTTCTGGCCTCACCAGCCCGAGGAACTGGAAGCAAACCAGAGATAACCACCTTGGACGTCCTGCTTTTCAGCCTTCTTCCTCGTTCTCCAAAGTCCCGCTGTAGTATGTGCCTCCTCTTCTTCCCGACATCATTTGTGCCGACATGTACCACCACCTCTGGCTCTTCACCCTCGTCCTTGAGGATTTCCTGCACTCTGTCCGCGATGTCTTTCACCCTGGCACCAGGAAGACAACACACCATCTTTAAATCCCGTCTGCTGCCACAAAAACCCCGGTCAGTTCCTCTCACGATGGAGTCCCCTATTACCACGGCTCTATGCGATGTCCGACTCTTCCGCTCTGCCTCTGCGCCAACTTTTGATTGACAGACCTGGCCGCCTCGCGGACTGGCAGTGTCATCAGTCTCCACTGTTTCCAACAGCTTCAACTTGTTCCTGACAGGTACTTCTCCCGGGGTCTCTTGCACCTGTCTCCTCTCTGCCTTCCTCATCGTCTGCTCTCTTCTGCTCTCTTCTGGCATGATTGGTGTAATAACCTCGCTGAAGGTCTTGTCCAGAAAGATCTCATTCCCTCGGATGAGCCTAAGGTCCTCGAGTTCTTTCATCAGCGCTGCAATATGCTCGGTCAATAGCTGAATGTGCACACACTTTCCGCACATGTACGAGTCAGACACACCAGAGTCGTTGACCTCCCACATCAAGCACATAGCGCACTGAACCAGCTGGGCAGTCATGTCTTCACCCTCTTCAACTGTGGCGTAATCACTTCACTCAACCTCCTTTTCAAAGACTCCTGAGCTGAAGCCTCACTCTTCGATTAAAAACTTCCTTAGACCCTTGTTTTGTAGCAAGCCTGTGGACTCTTAATTTAGGTTCTTAACCCACCCACTCTAATAGCAAATCACTTACCTTCCCGACCGACTTTGCGCTCCGCCTGAACTTCCGCCCAGCTCCCGCCGCTCTCTGCTGCGAAAAGAGAGAGTTGACGTTTTGAGCACAAGCTCTTCATTTCTGATTAAGGGCTTAAGCTCAAAACATCGACTCTACTGCTCCTCAGATGCTGTCTGACCAGCCGTGCTTTTCCAGCGCCACACTTTTTGACTCTAATCTCCAGCATCTGAAGTCCTCACTTTCTCATGTCGGCCCGACCAAGTAATAATTGAAGTTTCCTTCCGTAAAGGACATTAGTGAACCAAAGGGGTGTTTCTAACAATCAACAATGGATTCATTTGAATTCATTAGACTCTTAATTCCACAGTCTATTGAATTCAAATTATACCATCTGCCGTGGCAGGATTCAAACCTGGATTCCCAAAACATTCCCTGGATCTCTGGATTAACAGTCTACCGATAATACCAGTAGGCCATTGTCTCCCCTAAGGCTAGACTAAGCTAAGCATGTTTGCAGACAGTGAGGGAGAAAATTCTGATGCCGATGATCATGACATGATGCTGAGTTGCAGCATCTAACATCAAGGCAACTGAGTTACCAGTCAAGAGCAACTGAAAATAACACACTTCTCTTCAAATCGGTATACAATCACCAGGTCAGAATGAGTTGTCAAACCTCCAAAACGATTTATTGATGGTTGGATTATCAATCTTCTTAATTCACATTTTTATTGTTTGTTGGTAACCTCAGTCAATGCAGAAGTTGAACCTGTGTTGTTGGTGCCCCTCTCCCCCCGCCCCCCCCCCCCCCCCCCCCCCCATTGTAAATCAGCCATCCAGGAGAAAGTGAGGACTACAGATACTGGAAATCAGAGTCAAAACGTGTGGTGCTGGAATCATCTTCCTGTTAAAGAGCTTATGGTCGAAACATCAACTCTCCTGCTCCTCAGATGCTGCCTGACCGGCTGTGCTTTTCCAGCATCACTCTCTTTAAAACCAACCATCCAGCCAACTGAGCCAAAAGAAAACAGTGTGGTGGTGGTGGATAAGCAGGAATATCATAGGGGATAGTGGAGGAGCTGATCATCACAGGAGGAGACTGAAGAGAAACAGAAGGAACATCGGTGAAAAGGGAGAAGGCTAGGAGAGGTGGGGAGGGTATATAATGTAGAGGAGGAGGGTAGAGTGTGAACAAATCAAAGGAAACATTAACGGCTGCATCTTTCTCTTAACTGGCTCATACAGAGGGCTAGCAGAGAATGTGCACTATAATGGGAAGGGTTCAAGATCTCTTCCTGCACAACGCAATTATACCCAACAGAAACAGAAATTGAAGAATATGATTGCACAAGGCCTCATTTGAAGGCTTGGCAATGAAGGGAAGCTTTTGCTACAGATTAAAAGTGAATGAACAATTCCGTGTCTCAAACATAATTTCTCTCAGAGAGAAGCACTTGGGTGCACCAACAGAGACAATGGTGGTGGAGCTGGTGGGAAGCAGAGAGTATTCCACATCCAGCCATGCAGGAGCATTCACAGGTACATGTATCTGGAAGTTAAGGGCATAGGGATTAGGTTGTTCTGCCACCTGCGGAATTCTAAAAGCAAAGGAATGTGGATGCTGGAAATCTGAAACAAGAACAAAATTTGCCAGAGAAACTCAGCAGGTCAGACAGCTTCTGTGGAGAGAAAGCAGAGTCAACATTTCAGGACCAGTGATCCTTCTTCAGAACTCATTGTTGCTAGGAAAAGATGGGATATACACTGAAGACAGGGATTGGGAGAACGGAGTGAACAACAGGTGGAGATGGAGCCCACACAAAGAGAGAACACTTGTTGGGCAGACAAAGGAATGGATACTGTTGAGCCTGGGCGAAAGAAAAGTTGCTTATGGGGACCATTAGTGAGTGAAAATGGGTTAGCTGCGATGAAAGGAGCCCAAGGTCATCTGGAAACTCTGGTCAGCATCCCATTTCCATTTGGGGTCCCTGCAGTTGTCAGGACTCGATATCAAGTTCAATATTTTTCGGGCCTGAGCACCTTCATCCATGTCATCCCTCCCACTGGGCCTGACCTTGTCAAAACACTGTTGGGGCATACATAATGGTAAATTCATTGCTTTTGGATCCAATATTCTATCATAATAACAATCTAACTGTTTGAACATAGGACAGAAAACATTTCTTCTGGTATGCACTATCACAAATTTCCATATGTACCAGTTTAGTAAATGATTCATTGTAGGAACAAAACATTGAAAATGATTTGACATAAACCACTTTGATATTTGTTACAATCTGGGCTACTTCAGACACAATGAGAGGTGTACCAACGCCAAATTAGACAATGGCTGTTTGGCTGCACTTACAAAAAAATTACATAAGAAAACATCATCAATATCAATCCAGATGAATATTGGTCAACAGTAAGAAAAAAGACAATGAATGATTCACAACTGAGGGCATTTTGGAAAGTTATTATCAAAGTCCGGCCTGATGGGATACAAAACGTGCCAGATGTGCTCCAAGGGATTTAGCCAGACAAGGATGAGCCAGGGACCCTCAAGAGGCATGCTTTTCAAACATAAACAGATGCTTGTAGCTGAAGCTCTTTAGTAAACTCTATTGCCTCATTATACCAGGGGCATATGGGCATAGGGTGAAAAAGGCCCCTGTACAGCTCACTGTGTATTGCTCAGTTCACAACAGAAAAATCGAGAAGACTGTGAGGGTGTATCAGGCATGTCAAAGTCAGCCACCACATCAACAGAAAAAAAATTTCTCTACCCTCACAAGATTCCAATATATCTTTGGTTGAAGCTTGTAACAGATCTACTTACCATCCACGGTGACAATTTTCACCAAGTCACTGAGTAATATTCCAATTTTCCAACAACCAGACATTGGAAGGATTACTCAACTACACCCATGGTAATCACCATAAGTATAAAGTGCATTGTGTACCTGGAGAAAATATCTGAAATTGGATCATACTGCACTGATAAATATTTTATGGACCTCGGATACCTTGGATGTGTACTACATGGGGTCTAAATCATGTGACAGCCTCACCACATTATCCCAGACCCAATATTTTTGCTGAATGAAATGGTTCATACTATTCAGCCATCCGTCATGAAATGAGCAACTGGACACCATCTCCATATTGCCATGTCACACTTCATAACAATACGTCGAGGTATGGGCTTTCTATTACCAGCAACAATCACATTAAAAAGCAAGTCAGGACACATTTGCCAAGTCATGAAGAGTCCAATTTCCTGTAAATATGGGATAAACATCTTGAACATTCAGGCAGAATAAAAACAGCACTCATTTGACATCTGGGTGTGGAATTATCTAGTTTGTGAGAGTGGTAAAAGGTTTGAATCATACATCCCATCCAGGGAACATGGTCACCCACAGAAGTACTCAGAAAGTGCAGTGAGCCTTAAACCCAAGGAGTCACAATATCTAATGGAACAATGAGAAAGAGGAATAGAAAATAATTTGGGGAATTGTACAACATTCTAACATTGAGCATTCTGACTGTGCACAGAACACCACCAGAGGTAAACTCAGGGAATGAAAATGTTGAACGCAACCATGAAAATAATCTCCTCTTTAACAAAAGGAAAGTCACCAAAATATCAGTGAGCCAAGAACAGTCAGTTGATAAATCTAGATCACAGGACAGAAAGAAGATCATGAGATCTGGAAGGATTATTAAATTATTGATTCATTATACAACCACTTAAAGTCTTAAACAGTTCAATTCTTAAACTCCTAAGCACAGTGACCTATTTTTGGAGTGATAGTTCTCACAACCAGTCTGAGATATATTTATTTTCATTCATGTATGTTATAGGAATATAGTAATATCATTTTAAGAAGAACATGCGGATGAGCAGATAACCTTGATATAATACATGTCACTGACAGCTATAGACTTGTTCAGTGTGCAGTACATATTGCGAAGGGAGAGCAGCTATGCTTCCCTGTAACAACTAACCACGATAACGAATGTGTCTGCTGAGCAATTTTATGACATAATAAACTGAACCGTGGTCCTGTTTCCCAGTCCTATTGTAAGAGTGGATTATTTGAGAATAAACTCAGAATCACAGCAAGATATCAATATGACATGATCACTGCACAATATTAAACAACTTCAAAAAGAAAGGACCAGAACAGTAATGACTTCTTTATTTTTTCATCCTGTGAATTTGATCACCTTTCACAGTTACTGAGTACATGTGAAAACAGCTGATATCACTGAAATACAACCTACCTGTGTCACACATAGAAGGCCAAGCAGATAAAATAACGAACAAACACCAGCTGTCAGAAGAAGGCGCTTTGATTGGACCAATGTAGGGAACTGGTCTTGCAGGGCTGTCATAACTGTTTCTGATGGAAGAAAATGTCAAATGAAGACATTAATTAATAACTTGCACAATGACAGGACAAAACACCACTGGACACACCAAAGCCCTGGAGTAAAAGGTTTCTGCATCCATTTTCTGGCTCTGAGATATGTATTTTTCCCCCAGTTGTATTTTTCCAGTTGCTCTGATGCAGAGGAAAACTGCATCATCGTTATCCTCAAATATCACGTAGGGTGTTTCAACATGAGTGAGTTTCAACATGAGTGAGTTTCAACATGAGTGAATAAGTTTGCTGACCATCCTGCTCCCTGTAAGGCAGGTAAATAAAAATCCCCATCTCTTGAACAGCAAGATCTGTCTCAACGAAAGATAAATTCTAGGCATGAGAGCAAAGAAAAGATATAGAACATTAACATCTGAGATTGAAAATCACCACAGAGGAACATAGAAATTAGGAGCGAGTGGACAATTCAGCCCTTCAAACCCACTCTACCATTTGTCACATTCATGGCTGTTCTTATTGTGGTCGCAATTCCTGCCTGTTTCCCACAGCCCTTTGTCCCATTTTTCATCAAAACATATCTATTTCTTTCTTGAATTTGTTGATTGATTCTGCCTCTTCTGCACTCTGGGGCAGTGAGATCCACAGATTCACAACCCTGTCAGAGAAATAGTTTCTCCTCACCCCAGTTTTGAACCTACTTCCTCTCAGGCTATATCTATGAGCTCTTGTTCAAGACTGTCCGACAAGGAGGAATATCTGTTCCACATCTACCTTATCAATCCCCTTGAGCATTTTATGTGTGTCAATCAGATCATCCCTCATTCTCCTGATCTCCACATCCTTCCTCAAGGAAAGAAACCAGAACTGGATACAATACTCCAAGTATGGTCTCAACATCATCTCATACAATTGTGACAACATTACTTTTATAAACCAGTTCTTTTGCAATAAATGCCAAGATTCCACTTGCCTTTCTTATTATATGCAGCCCCTACATCCCCACTTTCTGTGATTCATACACAAGGACACCCAGATCCCTCTACACTGAGGCACTTTGAATCTGCTTCTGATTTAATTAATAATTTGCTCTTTCATTATTCTTGCCAAAATATGTAACCTCGTACCTATCCACGTTAAATTCCATCTGCCAGATTCTAGTTCATTCTCTAGCTGTGAATTTTGTTTTGTTACATTCTGTCCCTCCCGGCAGCTCATTGATATAGATTGTCAACAATTGATGTCAGAGGATTGAACCCTGTGCTACCCCAATAGTTACAGTTCGCCAGAAGGACCCATTTATCCCGCCCCTCTGCTTTCTGTCAGTCAACCAATCCTCTATCCGAACCAATACTCTACCCCAAACACCCTCCGGTCTAACCTTTTGTATCGGTCTTAATGCAGCACCTTATCAATGTCTTCTGCAGGTCTAGATGTAACACATCCACTGTGTCCCCATTATCCAACTTGATAGTTACATCCTCAAAAATTCCAACAATTTTGTCAAGTTCAACTTGTCCTGTATGAAACCATGCTGCCACTGGGGAATTGAGCTTTGTTGTTCCAAGTGGTCAGTTCTCTCCCTTATTATTGACTCCAGCAACTTCCTCACGACCGAGGTCAAACTAATTGATCTACAATTTTCCATGATTTGCCTATTTCTTTTTTCAAATACAGGCTTCACATTAAAGTGTTTCCAAATCACTGACACCTTTCCAGAATCGAGGAAATTTTGGAATGTAGTAACTAATATATCCACTATCTCTGCTGCCTTAGGGTGCAGGCCATCAGGTCCTGGGGACTAATCTGCCTTTAATCCCATCAGTTTACTTAATACCTTTTCCCTAGTAATTTCACCGAGTTCCTCTATAGTAACTGCAGATTTTGGGAAGAAATTATAATCTTCCACTGCAAAAAGACACAAAATACCGGTTTAGTGCCTCTGCCATTTCTGAGTTTCCCATAATTACCTCACCATTTCCATCCTCTAAAGGGCCACCATTTACTTTCACTACTCTCTTCCTTTTTATATACTTATAGAAGCTTTTGGTGTCAGAGCTTATGGTTTTTGCTAGTTTCCTTTTATTGATCTCCTGATTCTCCAGAGTGTCTCAAACATTTGCAGTATGATATGCCCTAGTTTTTGTCTTTATGTTATCCTCGACCTCCTTGGTAAGCCATGGATTATCTTTTACCTTTCTATAATTCCTTTTCCTCTCAGGAATATACTTTAATTGACAGATATTTAGTAACTCATTGAGCATTTGCCACCATTTTTCAAATGTCCTGCTCCTTTAATATTTTTCCTTAGTCCCCCAGGGCCAACTGCTTTCTCAGGCCTGTATAATGACTTTTGGCCAACATTAAAACTCTTGTATACGACTCTGTCTTCACTCTTGCCATCTGAATTTGAAACTATAGAAGGTTGTGATCACACCTTCCAAGATGATCCTTAACTACATGATCATTTACCAATCCTTCCTCATTACACAATACCAAATGTGAAGGAGCCAGTTGATTCCATGACACGTTGCCATCAGAAAGAATCCCTCAGACACTCTATGAATCTTCCTTCAATACTACCCTTGCCAAGTTGATGAATCCAATCAATATCTATGTACAAATCACCCATAACTTCTGTTGTGGCTGGCTCATAAGCCCTCATTACTGCCTCATTTATACTAAGCCCTACTTTGGAAGTACTGTTTGAGAATCTGTAAATTATTCCTACCAAGGGGTTTATTCCCTTGCCTTTTATTTCCACTCAGATTGATTCAACATCTTGGTTCGTAGTGCCAATATATTTTCTTAATGCGCCTTGATATCTCCCTTAACCAATAAAACAGTTCCACCTCCTATTCCTACTTGCCTATCCCTTTGGAATACTCATTACCCTAGGACATTTCACTCCCAGTACTGATCTTCTTGCAACCACATTTCAATAATCTTCACCAGGTGGTGTGACTGGTCTCTATTTGTGTTGTCAGCTCATCAACTTAACTCTGAATGCTGCATGCTTTTGCTAATATGTTCTACTGGTTTGTCTTTCTCTTTTAATATTTGCTCATACACTCTCCGTTCTTACTTACTAATAACACTGAACCTCATCTCTCTCATTTACTCCAACTCACATTTTGATCTTCTATGATGCCTTCCCTCACCATCGCTGTTAGTGCAAATTGTATTGTGAAATCATTTGGATGCCGATGCAACTTTTCCCCAATTTTTATTTTGATGCAGGTGCTAATCATTTAAGACTAAGAGCTGCATTCTTCTTTCAGACAATGAGGGAACAATTGCTACAAAGAAATGTTGTGCGTTTGTCCACTAACATCACCAACAGCACTTTTTTGCCCAACACTGTCATAATTTCTTCAAAAGAAATGATTTTTTTAAGTGATGCAATGCCATTTTTACCTAAACCTGCAAACTGTGTGTCAACTCCCAGAGTGAGCAGCATGAAGAAAAATGAAACAGACCATAATGGTGCCCACGGTAACTGTGCAAGGGCCTCTGGGTAGGCAATGAAGACCAAACCGAAACCTGAACAGTGAATAGAATTGAAATGACATAATGAACGTTGCTATTAACTTGTTGTTGACATTCATTTCATTTAATTTATTACAGTTGCCAATATTAGCCAACATTTGCAAAACTATTCATGTCACCAAAGTTGTGCGGATATGTGTTTACAATAAAAAACATTAGTTATTATATATTTGTAATATTAATCACTTTCAATTCAGAAATTATAATATTTAGAAGCAGTGAACACTGAGTTCAGAGTGACATTTGCAATCTAAGCAAAAAAAGAATCTCTCAAATATATTGGTGAAACTGCCATTTTAAAACAGGGAATAATGTTGGAGAGTAGAGAATGGGGAGAAATAATTGAACGGATAATTTAGAGTGTTTCTTAAATGGTTGGGGATTGTAAAGTGTAGTTGTACAAAGAGACCTCAGTCTCCTTGGTGCTAAGTCACTGAGGGTTAACATGTGTGTGCAGCAAGCTATTAGGAAGCCTCATGGAATGTCATCCTTTATTGCAAGAGGATTTGAGTACAGGGATAGTGAAGTCTTGTTTCAGTTGTATAGCAGCTTGGTTAGGCCACACCTGGAAACTGTGCACAGTTTGGTCATTTTTTTCTCAGGAAAGATGTCATTGCATAGAGGGAGTGCAACAAATGTTCAGCAGACTTGCTCCTGGAATGGTAGAACTGTCCGATGAAGAAAGATTGGGAAAACTGGGCCTTACTCTCGAGAGTTTCGTAGAATGAAACTTACAACGTAGTTAAAGAGAACAACAGAGTAGCTGCAGGTAAGATATTTCCTCTGTCTGCAGAATCTAAAACCAGCGGCCATAATTTAAAACTAAGGGGGATGCCACTGAGGGCCAAGCTGACAAGAAATTAGTTTATTCAGAGTGTTGTGAAACATTGGAATTGTCCAGCACAGAGGGCTGTGGAGGTCAAGATTTGAGTAGATTTAAGATTGAGATTATTATATTTCTGATTCTCAGTGGTGTACAAGGTCAGGGAATGGAATGAGTAAAAAACATTGAAATGTTTGATCCTTCATTATTACATGGAGTAGTGAGGCAAACTACTCAGACTGAGTGGCCTACCCCTGTTCCTATGTTCCTGCCTCAGTTCAGGCTGTCAAACCACTCAGTGCTCAGACTATTGGAGTAATCAGAATGTGTGAACTGTGTTTTATTGTAACTTTACCTGGTCATTAATTACTTATCACAGCATCATCAACCGATACAAGTGGCTTAGCACAGAACATTTCCATGATTCTTGCTCTTCATATTAAACATTTTTTAAAATGTACCACTGTCAAATTGAATATTTGAGCACATAATATGATCAGTAACTAATCGTCAATAAATAAAAACTGTCTCTGATTCACCTAAAAGCACAATATTATGGAATTCATTCAAAATTTACTTCTTAAATATAAAATGTGGCTCATATGAAATGTAATTCTAAGGTAAATAGCAAATCTTACAGCGGATTATAATGTTAACTGAGTACTTTTGAAATTTACTATTCTGTGATTATTTCAAAAGCTCACTTTTAAGAGCTAGGGTTCAACCCCGGGCATACCATTGCATTATTCAGCTCCAATCCCTGTCCAGTATAAACCAAACATCATGGCAATGTGTCTTCAGAGCCTGGCTATCAGTTTGGATCTGAGGATTGATTATTGTGTCTGGACACTGGAATCACTGGAATGTTGGGTTGAATCACTTCAGAGAGAACATTAAAGCTGTCTGACCCTTGACAATTTTAACAGCTCTAGTTTACCTGACTGGGCAACCTCTGAAACGGGCTTATCTTGTATGTGAGCCATGTGTCCCAGGATGGAGAAGATGACAAATCCAGCAAACACACTTGTAGCACAATTAACAACACAGACAATGATGGTATCTCTGTAGCAGTTATTGTGGAACTTGTTGTAAGATGACAATGCTACTAAAGTGCCCCAACCCACTGAGATAGAAAAGAAAATTTGAGTCGCAGCATCTTTCCAGACCTGGTAAATACAAAATAGAATAGATGTCTGGAGGGAAATGAAACACAAACATGTACAACAGATAAACGACATTAATGTGAAGATAATGAGAACTCGTGTGGTTAATCCATGGCGAACTGAGCAAAGTAGCTCCCTCTGGTCAACAGTAACTCTTCTTAAACAGAACAGTCATCACTACTGTCGATTATTTACAGTTAAATTTCCTCTGGGATATCTGACACAGGTCTTTCTGGTATAATGAACGTTTCATGAACACAAATTACCTGGACCGTGATTGACGATTGGGGACGCTTTTCTAAAGTGCAAAAATTCAAAAAGTATGTTGGCTCGAACATGATTACATCGGCAACACTGTAAGTGCTCCTTGTATTGCGTGATTCTTGCATAGCGCAGGGTCACACGGAACGTGACTATTGCACTATCGAAGACGTGACTGTATACTCTTTCACCAGCCATGGTTTTCAGTGACTGACTCACTTGCAGTATTGTACTGACCATAGTTAATTCCATTCTTTGCGTGAAAGTAACAACAAAGAACACCTTTTACCATAAATAATGATCACTTTCATATTGTAATAATATCACAGTAGCTTAATATCAACAGGAACCAGTAAAATTACACTGTAATTTCTAGGATTATGTAAACAATGGTTAAATGATTTAAATGGAAATCAAAATCCAATTCCTGTCAGAAAAATTAAGCAATAAATAGTGTTCACCATTGTCTATTCACAAAGACTGCTGTATCTTTGGACTGAATACAAAATTCCAGCCATCATTATCCAGTATGCATGAGGACACTGTCAGCCTCACAAATGTGGTATTGCCTAGTCTGCCTATTTGCATTCACTGGGCTCCATGATGTTTCTGTCCTTATGCTGTTGACTGAATCACCTCGGAGATTTGTTTCAAGAAACATGACATTGAAATAGCCTTTTAATGACATGCCAAGCTTTTACTTACAGCCAGTCACAATTTCTGGCACTTAAACTACCTACTGGAAGAATGGAATCACAGCTTGGAAGTCACCCACTCAAACTTACACTTCCTTTTCTGTCTCAGTCCTTGCATTGTTATATTCCAAGTACGATAATCTGACTGGTTCAAGATATAATCAGTTGCTTTCCAATGTTCACTCCAATGTAGATTTCAGATTTAGACAATATTCTTTCAGTTCCATCTCCCACTTCCAGATACTTGCAGCACCAAATATCATTGACATAGAATGGATAAGGACAATGTTCATCAAGAGTGGCTCTTTCTATTGCCCTGATACAGCAAAATGTGGGTCAGTATTTGCTTTGTAGGTCAATGAGGTATTTCACCTGAAACTCCTGAATCATTTCCAAGATTTCAGAAAGGAGGAGGCATGAAGGAAGAATTCTATTGCATCCCAATCCCTATCATAATTCCTCATCAATTTCGATCCTCTCGTCCATCATAGCTGATGCCCTGACCTTCTTTCCTGTTAATGGCAGGATGATATAGACCTTAAACTGACTCTTTGAATTCATCACAAGCTTTGTTAAAAATTTCCAAGAATTGAATTACGGACTCAAAAGCAATACACTGATTTTAAATCAATGATGAAAGTGAGGACTGCAGATGCTGCAGATCAGAGCTGAAAATGTGTTGCTGGAAAAGTGCAGCAGGTCAGGCAGCATCCAACGAGCAGGAGAATCGACGATTCGGGCATGAGCCCTTCTTCAGGAATGTCGATTCTCCTGCTCCTTGGATGCTGCCTGACCTGCTGCGCTTTCCCAGCAACACATTTTCAGTTTAAATCAATGATGACAAGCTGAGGCACGAATCGATTCAACTAAAAATACTAATGAGACTCAATCATTCATATTGCTGTATTTACCTCAGCATCAGCCAGTCTGGAGAAGTCTGACTGGCTTCCGATGTAGAATTCAATTCCTTTAGAAGCTCCCTCCAGGGTAACCCCTCGGATCAGGAGTATGGTCAGAACCACGTAAGGGAATGTCGCAGTGAAATAAACCACCTGAGCATGGAGAGCACCTTGTTAGATTTTCCTGTATTACTGGTACAACAGAAGAAAATAAAACCTTGAAGCAGTACAAGGCCATGTGGCCCCACCATGCAATAAGATTCTGCCTGATCACCCTGACACTTGCCCTCTCCAGAACCTTTGACTCTCTTGTACATCAACAATTTGTCAAACTCTGCCTTGCATATATTCAATGATCTGACCTCTACTGCTTTCGGAGGAAGAGTATGTGAAAGATTAAAAATTCCACTTCATCTCTATCTCATTTGGAGAACCTTATTTTGTAACTGTGCTCCCTGTTCGAGATTCTCTGAGAAGGTCAAGCTTTCTAAGACCATTCGAAATCTTTGAAGATCATTTCTCGGTCTCCTAAATTCCTGTGAGTACAGGCTCAAACTTATATTTTCAAAAGAATTAATACAAAGGTTCACTGAACTTTCTCCAATACAAATATACCCCCTAACTAAGGAGACCAAAACAGTAGCTGCTGTACCTTTGTAGCAAGTTTTGCCTACTTTTATCCATCATTCACCTTGGAATAAAGACAATATTATCCAACCAAATGGCAAATTAAATGGATTCTCATCAATGCATCGAAGGGAACAGAGGACAAACTGAAGAGGAATAGTAACATGGAAGATGTACGCAAGGATTGCGTTTTCATCTAGTTCACAGGGTTTGCATGTTGAGACTTTGTTTTGTGATACCTTGTTATAATGTGCTTATTTAAACACTGCTAAACCTATAGACATGAGGATCTAAAATTTGAATTTAGGCAACAAAATATGAAGATTTTTATTACAACAAAATGGTTTCTCGATTTAAAAGAATACTATAAAATGGCCTGTGAATCATACTGCTGAACATACTGCTGATTTGCAGAATTAACTTGCAGTTGAAAGATGAGGACAATAGAGTTTTCATAAGATAAACACTGATACATTAATTGACCATTTGAACAAACGTTGAACTAATACATGGCATGACAATTTACGTAAATTAGATATCCTTCTTAAAGGAAATACCATTGGATTAGCCTGTCTTCAATCATATCACCATATTACAATTGATTGGACATTTTTTTGTAGTTAAGAACCCTTTCCCAGAAAATATCATTAGATTAATTCGCTGTAAATCATATGTGATTGGTCTTTCTTGTAATTAAGACTGAACTATTTCTTTAAAAACACGTAAATAATGTGTAATTTTCAAATGTAATTGCGCAACTTTTCCCCAGAACACAGAAGCTTCAATCACTGTGTTGCTGGATAGAATTGCATCAAGGTACCTTAACTGAATAAACTAATGACCCTTGTTTTTTGAATAGACCGCATTTGTCGATTCCTTTGACCGATCTCGAACCCTTCTTAAGGGGACACAGGTCTTCAGACATAATAACAGAAATTACACAATGAAAAGAATCAGTTAAAGGTAATTCTTACCCAAGAAGCTCACCTCCTCACTGGGTAGGTACATAAAAGACACAGCAAGTTGTTCCTGACGTCAAGTTGGACCTTATGAGATTTCTCACCTGATCCTGCATTAAATCTCACCTTAGCACAGGCTGCTCATGTCACTAACAGATTCCACCCACAGTAACTGCTACACAGCTGTTACAACATATTCCTTCAACATTAATAACTACTAAAGGCACATTACACTGGAATGTCACATGTTGTGATTCTTCTAATAGCCTTAAAATTACATTTGCTCTTTGGTTTGGAACCTATCCAACAATACAACGGGGATGAAGGTCAGAGCTTTGTTAGTTAACCTCTGTTGTCCTCCAACCTATCACAGAATCTTCCTTTTACTCACCGAACCATATTCCCCATGTCCATCGTCTTAAGAAACCTCTTAAACTGTTATTTATTTCTCTCGGTCAGATGAAAGTCCATGGAAGTGAAAGATTAGCTCGGTTTGTCTTGACAGGTGCTTCACAAGCTGCTGAGCATTACCAGCATTTTATTGTTTTCACCTAATGATTGTTCCTCAGGTCTCAGTCCCATTCTCATGTTCAGACAAATCTCATTTCACTCAAATAAAACCCTGATCCTATCCTTCCCCATCACCGCCACCACACCCCCCTCCCTCACTCCCCACCAACCCCCAATCCTTCCTCAGCCTTCCACAGCAATTGGAAATTCACCCAGAATTCCAGTGTCAGTGAGTGAACCCTTAGAATGAGGGACACATTGCAGGGGTTTGGGGAAGTTGCTGTTCTTTCCCTCAGGAGAACGTTCTTCAGATCTCCCTCAGGCCTGAAGTGTTGATGAATTATGAATCTCCCATTTCCCATAGAGACACTGTTAACATCACCTGGGAGATAAACCAGACACTTCACAAATTATTTATCGTTTCTCGCTTTACTGTTACTTTGTCGCGAGTTTTAACTCTATTTATCACCAATCATTTACCTTTCCTGAAGATTTGATTCCTTTTGATAATGCTGCCCCAACTATTAGCCAGGCAAGAAGCAGACAGAGGGCTAAATACCAGATTACCTCCCCAGTCTCATCCATTGAACTGGAACGGCGTAAAACTGCTTTACTACAGAAAATAAGAACAAAAACATGTAGTAAGTTAGGACACTCTTCATTACACACAGATGTTTTTAGACATAGTGCATCAATGTATTTAACAAACAGAGTTGTGTAATATCTAAATTAATTTTTGATTTATAGAAGCTTTGATTCTTGCACTCAGAAATAAATGTGAAGTTTGATATTCTGTATGACATTTTTTTCCTCGTGTGTACTGATATTTTTCAATGTAAAGCTTTGTTCAAACAAGTTGATGAGATTCCCTGCAGCTGAAAATGTGTTGCTGGTTAAAGCACAGCAGGTCAGGCAGCATCAATGGAACAGGATGCTGCCTGACCTGCTGTGCTTTAACCAGCAACACATTTTCTGCTGTGATCTCCAGCATCTGCAGACCTCACTTTTTACTCGGAGATTCCCTGCAGAGCTGTTTCTGACAATGTTTCACTGACTGCTTCACAATGCACTGTGAAACCTATCTGGTTTAGTCACTATGTCTTCCAATGAATTCAGCTCCTTCATCTTCCTACACATGGTATCTACCTCCAGACAGTTAATCTAAATCCAGTCCCAGGACTGTGTGTTAAAATAATAACTTATTACAATTAAAAGCAGAGAAATGAACATCAGTCACACATGATTCTAACCATTTCATGTTTAAGAATTCTGGTCATGAATATTATCCTTGAAGAGCAAGAAAACAAAGAAAAGTGTTTTGCTTTATAAATATTGTCAAAGTTACAATGCTTAGAAACCAGAGGAATATTAAATAGTAAAAGTTTCCTTTCCATGATGCCATTTTGTAACAAGTGTGCAATGTAAATAATACCTCAATCAAAATGAAACAGCTTCTCTCTCATTAAACACATATAAACAAACTAACCAACCCAAGAGGAGTTACTGGCCCAGCTGTGTAGGTTATTGGTGCAGCTATCTGCAGCAAGGTACTTACTCCCAGTATTGCTCACTCGGGCCCTGGTGAGGATTGGAGATTTCTGATCCATTTGGACAAGATCCATTGTTTTCCTGCAGCTGTGTTATATTAACGATTTCAAAATATCCATCAGTCAGAGTGAGATTGCAGAGAGTCTCTGGAAAATATGTTTCAGTATTATACATCAATTTTGCATTCCATTTCAATATAACCAGGGTCACTGTTTCACTCTGACTGAATTAGTTAATCCTTTTGATTACATGGGTAAGGTTATGCATAGATCAGAACACAGAGGTACAGTCCGTGCACTCACTCTCAGCACAGTCCTGCTCTGGTGCTCAATCTGCTTAATCTCTTGTTGGATAAAAGTCTGCATAAAAGTAATTAGAATTCCAAATTAAAATGGTACTGTATATAAAAAGTTACTTCAAAAGTATTCACTAGTAGTTATTGGAGAAGACTTTAAGGATTATAATGGGCTGGATTATCCAGGGAAGGAGAGTCTCACATACCTTGCTACACCACTCCTTATTTTACAAAATGAATGAATGGAGCTCCACAGTTCTGAGCGGTAGATTCAACTCAGGGCTCTCTCAGAAATGGGTAGCCACATTTTCAATCTGACAGTGCTTTCACAGCACAGAGCCTGCCAGGGGAAAGCAAAACCCCTTTTCACAACTGCTGTCTTCTCACATTTTAATGTTCCTCACAGCTGCTGTCAAACAGAAAGTTCATAACATAAATGTGTGTTAGGGTGCAGGGAAGGGAACTGATAGGAAAAGGGTGCCAGCTAAATAGGGTGCATGTAGGTAGGGTGCAGATATGCAAATCGAGAGCTATGTAAAATTCCATGTGGATAGGAGCAGGGTGACAGGTTGCCAGGTGGATAAGGTGCCAGCTGAGGAGGTGTAGGGTGCCAAGTGGGTAAGATGCCATGGTGCAGGATACCAATGGAGTTTGCTAAATAGTCCAGTGTTGAGGGTAACTTGAGGATGATAGGAGAATTTTTGGGGGGAAGGGAGCAGTCTTGTTGGTCGGTTCCAGTAGCAACAACATTGGTGGAGGGGGATGGAGTCCAATGGTAACAGTGAATGGGAGGGTGGGGACAAGTTTCATATCGGCAGAGAACTGGGGGTGATATCACATTTCCAGAGGAAGTTGGGGGCAGGGTGTCACAGCTGTGAAACCATGTGCAGGGTTTTCAGAGCAGATTGTTAATTATTGATTGTACTGAAGCTTTCTTAGCGAGGTGGAGGATTTTCATAAAGAAGATCTCCTTCTCTAGCTTTGGTTACACACAAAAAGAATGCATTTATATTTAGTTTGTGATGCATTTAATTTTAAAAGCCTTTCAGCTGATTGGTGACTGAAGCAGGATGCTGTTAAATAAGATAAGAGCACATGGCATTTGGGGCATAGTACTGGCATGGATAGAGGATTGGCTGCCTGGCAGAAGATAGAGAGTGGTGATAAAGGGGCTTTTTTGGGTATTGCAGCCGGTGACTAGTGGAGTTCTGCAGGTATCAGTGTTGGGACCTTCACATTATACATTAACAATCTGGATGAAGGAGCTAAGGGCATTGTTGCTAAGTTTGCAGATGAGACAAGCTAAGTGAAGGGACAGGTAGTGGTGAGGAAGTGAGGAGGTTATAGAAGGCTTACAGAGATTAAGAGAGTGGGCAAAGAAGTGGCAGATGGAATACAATGTGGAAAAGTGTGAGGAAGTGCACTTTGGTCGGAAGAATAGAAGCATAGACTATTTTCTAAATGGGGAAAGGCTTCAGAAATCTGAAGTACACATGGTCTTGAGAGTCTTGGTTCAGGATTCCCTTAAGGTTAACATGCAAGTTTCATTGGCAGTTATGAAGGCAAATGCAACTCACTTCAGAGAGCTAGAACTCAAGAACAGGGATGTACTGTAGAGTCTGTGCAAAGCTTTGGTCAGGCCTCATTTGGAATATTGTGAGCAGTTTTGTGCCCTGTATCTAAGGAAGGATGTGCTGGCATTGGAAGAGATTCAGAGGAGGTTTACAAGAATGATCCTGGGGATGAAGGGCTTATCACATGATGAGCAGTTGAGGACTCTGTGTCTTTCCTTGAGGGTGTATCTCAGTGAAATTTTAAGAATACTGACAGGCCTGGATAGAGTAGATGTGGAGAAGTTGTTTCCATGCATAGGAGAGGCCAGGATCCTAGGGCACAGTCTCAGAGTGGAGGGATAACCCTTTTGAACTGAGGTGAGGAGAAATTTCTTCAGCCAGAGAGTGATGAATCTATGGAACTCATTGCTACAGAGGGCTGTGGAGGCCAAGTCATTGGGTGAATTTAAGGCAGAGATAAAATAGTTCTTAATTGGTAAGGTGATCAAGCATTACAGGGAGAAGGCAGAAGAATGAGTTTGAGAAACATATCAGTGATGATCGAATAGTGGAGCATACCTGATGGGATAATTGGCTTAATTCTGCTCCTATATCTTATGGTCTTATGATCTTACGGACATCCATAATTACTCTGAGCCCAGATGAACCACATTGTTGAATGTACTCTTATCAATTCACTTTCAGAAACTAGCAATGTAAAAATGAAATTTCAAATAACATAAATCTCAAGGATAAGATGAAACAACTGTTTTCAAAAATTACATTATAATTTTTGCTCAAAAATAACTTCTTCATATCTGAATTATTTTTGGCAAGATGTAACATTCCAAATTCTGAAGTAGAAGATGTAGAAATCGATCGCTACTTGAATGAGTCCTAGCCTATGGAGATAAGGACTTCCATCACTGAATTCTGTGGGTGTATAATGGGAAATCCATGTCTTCTGGGTGTTGATAGATGTCCCTAACTGTATGGTATTAGACAGACAATGATTCTATTCTTTATAAATTAAAAACTAAAAAGATGACTTCGTCACGGATTTTGAAATACTAAATGGAACAAATAACATCAAGAGTCATCGAGTCAGAGAGATGTACAGCACAGGAACAGACCTTTCAGTCCAACTTGTCCATGCTAAAAAACATATCCGAAATTAATCTAGTCCGATTTGCCAACATTTGGCCCGTATCCATCTCAACCCTTCACATTCATATACACATCCAGCTAACTTTTAAATGTTTTAATTGTACCAGCTTCCATCACTTCATCTGAGGCAGAGAAAAACTGAGTTCTATTCTTCTGGAATATTGGATAATGGAAATGTCCTAAAATTTCGAGAGTTTTTTTTTGGAATAAAGATATGAAGCTCTTCAATGCAAAAATACAGGACTGTGGATGATCCCTGACTGCATTGTACACTCTGGGACTGTGGGTGATCCCTGACAGTATTGTACAGACTGGGACTGTGGGTGTATCCCTGACTGTATTGTACACTCTGGGACTGTGAGTGATCCCTGACTGTATTGTACAGACTGGGACTGTGAGTGATCCCTGACCGTATTGTACAGACTGGGACTGTGGGTGTATCCCTGACTGTATTGTACACTCTGGGATGTGGGTGATCCCTGACAGTATTGTACAGACTGGGACTGTGGGTGACCCCTATCTGTATTGTACAGACTGGGACTGTGGGTGATTTATCACCATATTGTGCAGACTGTAGTTGATGTCCAGGATCACCCACAGCCCCAGTCTGTACAGTATGGTCAGGGGAACACCCACAATCCCAGTTTATTTAAAAGTAGATTTTCTTTCAAAGCTGAAGTATTTTGTCCTCTGTTTCAGAAATTTCAACTTGACTCACATCAAGATTTCACATTAAGTCTTGTCAATTCACACAACATGAACCTTTGATAGTGACATGAGACATCCTGAGTTAAATCGTGTTATTGTGGAAGATGAGATGAAATTAAAGAGATGAGACATTTAAATAATTGCAACAAAAACTCTTAGAGTCAGACTGTGTAAGAAATATATGTGAGATGATCAATATTTGGAAAAACTCAGAGAAAGAGAATAAGTTAAGAAAATGATAGCTGCAAAAAACACAGTAATAGACAGAGAAGGGAGTCAGTGTGAGACACAATACAGGGATGGAGAGAGATACAAACAATGAACGCAGTCAGAAAGAACACAACACAGACTTATTGACAAGGTGAAAGTAAACGTGAGACATGTGAAAGACTGTTAAATTCTGATGTTTCACTATTTATTTCTGACTGACTGTCCTGCTATTCCAGTGACTCAGTGCCATGATTCCTGCTGCTGCTTTCTATCCGAGTCTTTCTGCTGTATGGCCACAATGAGGATGGTCACTGAAACTATTGTTCATCTCTCTCCCTCACTCAGACTGACAGAATGAACAATGAACAGTCAGTGTGTACACTTTCCCCAGTAGAAGCTAACACTGTACCTTTGGGGGTCCTGCTGCATGTTTCATCTGCTCCCCACCAACTGAAGCAGTCTGCCCATGGTAGGGGTGATTGGAAGGAAGCAAACAGGTAGTATAGACTGTAGCCAACGATGCAGTTGTACGAAATGTTGGACATTGTAATCAGAAGCATCATAGCAATCCCCACACCTGAAAACAGAAGAAAGAACAGGGGAGTCTGGTTTGTGAATTATTGATTTAAAATAATGTATTTGACATGCATTTGGCTGGTCATTCAACCAAATTGGATTTTCTTTCAGTGAGCACAGGACAGAACAGGGAGACTGCCGTGGCTGACCACACCTTTGGGGAAATATCGGTTTTGTTTAATCGATTATGTTGGCTGCTTCAACATTCAGTGTCCAACAGTAAAGATTTCAAAGGCTTTTTGTATTAAACAGGAAATGTTAATTATGTTATAGTTCTTTGTCTAGATTACAAGAATGATGCTCCTTGTCTTCACCTTGATATGCCCTCTCACTAATTCTTTAGGACACCATTATCATTGTGAGTGGTGATAATCACACATGCCCAGTCTTAGGCCATAAGGTCATAAGATATAGGAGCAGAATTAGGCCATTCATCCCACTGAGTCTGCTCTGCCATTCAGTCATGGCTGATATATTTTTGAACCTCATTCTCTTGAGTTCTCCCCATAACTCCTGCACCCCTTACCACCAAGAACCTATCTATCTCTGTCTTGAGTATACTCAATGACTTGGCCTCCACAACCTGCTGCATCAATGAGTTCCACAGAGTCACCACCCTCTGGCTGTGGACATTCCTCTTTATCTCAGTTCTGATGAGTTGTCCCTTCAGCTTGAGGTTGTTCCCTCATGTCCCAGTCTCTCCTACTAGTGGAAACATCTTCTCCAGGTTTACTCTATTCAGACCATTCATTATTCTGTAAATTTCATTATTCTGTAAATGTCATTATTCTGTAAATCCTCCTCGGCTCCTTTGAGTCCTTAACTGTTCCTCATTTGACAATCCCTTCATCCCTGGGATCATTCTTGTAAACCTACTCTGGACCCCTCCAAGGCCAGAACATCCTCTCTGAGACATGGGGTCCAAACATTTTCATATATTTCAAATGCCGTCTGACCAGAGCCTTATAGAACCTCAGTAGCACATCTCTGCTCTTATATCCTAACCCTCTTGAAATGAATGTTAACGCTGTATTTGCCTTCCTACCTGCCAACTGAACCTGCATGTTAACTTTAAGGGAATCCTAAACTCCTACCCTTTATGTTTCGGTTTTCCAAAGCATTTCCCCAATTTGAAAATAGTCTTTGTTTCTATTCTTCTTACCAAATTGCATAACTCTCACAATTTCCCATCCTGTATTCCATCTGCCATTTCTTTGCCCACTCTCCTCACTACTGTAAGTACTTCTGCAGCCTTCCCACTTCCTCAGCCCTTCCTGTCCCTCTACCAATCTTTGCGACAACTGCAAACGTAGCAATGATGCCCCCAGTCCCTTTGTCCAGATTGTTAATGTATAATGTTGTGGTCCCAACAGTCCTTGTTTGAACTGGTGGATTTATCCCTAATCTCTGCCCTCTGACAGTCAGCCAATCCTCTATCCATGTCTGGATGGGTTACTGTTTGGAGGGTCAGTGTAGACTTGTTGGGCCAAAGGGCCTATTTCCACACTAATCTAACCATGTGAGGACCTTGCCCCTAACACCCACCGGCTCTTATCCCATTTAGCAGCTTCATACATGGCTCCTGATTTTAGGCCTTCTGAAAATTCAAATAGATCACATCCATTGGTTCTCCTTCGTCTAACCTGCTCATTACCACCTTAAAGAATTCTAACAAACTTGTCAGACATGACCTACCCTCGATGAAGCTGTGCTAACTCAGCCCTACTTTACCATGCACTTCCAAACCCTCCACAATCTCATCCTTAATAATGGACTGTAAAATCTTATAAATGATCAAGGTCAGACTGACCGGCTTATAGTTTCCTCCCTTCTGCCTCCATACCTTCCCAAACAGGGATGTTACATTAACCATTTTCCAGTTGTCTGGCAACTTCCTTGACTCCAGTGATTCCTGAATGTTCACCAACAATGCCTGTACAATCTCCTCAGCTATCACCTTCAGGATCCTGGGGTGTAGTCCATCTGACCCAGCTGAATTACTCACCTACAGACCTTGCAGCTTCCCCAGCACCTTCCCCACAGGAATGGCCCCTACACTCACCTCTGCCTCCTGACTCTTGACATCCTGGCACACTAATGGTGCCTTCCACCAGTGAAGACTGATGCAAAGTCCCTATTCACTTTCTTCACCATTTCTTTGTTCCCCATTACTACTTCCCCAGCCTCATTTTCTAATGGTCCAATGTCCACTCTCACCTCTTTCTGACCTTTTATGCATCTAAAGCAACTCTTGCAATCTTCTTTTATATTACAATCTGCTTATCGTCAGATTTCATCTTCTTCCCCCTTATTGCTTTTGTAAGTATCCTCTGCTAGTTTTTAACTGCCTCCAAATTTCCAGACTTCCCACTAATTTTCACCACATTGGATGCTTTTCCTTTTGATTTTATGCTATTCCTGACTTCCCTTGTCTGCCGTGGTTGCCTCATCCTCCCTTTACTATGTTTCTTCTTCCTTGGGATGAATTTCTGTTTTGCCCCTCAAACTACCTCCAGAAACTCCTGCTATTGCTGCTCTACCGTCCTCCCTGTTATGGTCCCCTTCCAATCAACTCAGGTCAGCCCCTCCCTCATGGCTTTCTGGTTGCATTGACTCAATTGTAAAGATCTTACACCAGATTCCTGCTCTTCCATTTCAAACTGAAGGGTGAATTTTATCATATTATGGCCACTGCCCCCGATGGATCATTCACCTTAAGCTCCTTAATCGAGTTTACCTCATTACACAGCACCAAATCCAGAATTGCCTGTCCCTGGAGGGCTCTATCACAAGTTGCTCCAACAAATCACCTCGTAGACATTCTGCAAATCCCTTTTTTATTGGATCCCCTACCAACCTGATTTTCCTCATCCAGTTGTATATTGAAGACTCCCATGATTACTGCAATTGTGCATCATTTTTTACATGCCTTTTCTACCTCCTGATTTATTTTCTGACCCATATCCTGACTGCTGCTGGGAGGCCTGGACATAACTCTCGTCAGGGTCATTTTTGCTCTGCAAACCCTCAATTTTCCAAGATGGCGACAGTGTAGCAGGGCTGCATGCAGACTCTTATCTAGAGCTCATCCACTTCCATCTACGTTTTAAAAATCTTTTAATTTCTGCTCTCTCTTGATTTTTTTTCTTTTCATTTCTCGTTTCTTTGGTGGGTTGGTCAGAGGCAACAAGAGCAGGCTTTACACGGAGTGGTGACAGCCTTCCGGTAATTGGAGGTGGCAGTGATGGTAACAAGGACATTCCCCTGCTCCTCCAGCAATCGGAGACGGAGGTGATGGACTCTTTAAAGTGCCAGTGCTGGCATATTGGAGGACGGTGGCTGGAGTGGGAATCTTGGCACACCAGCAGACTGGCCTGTCAGTGGAATGAGGCACTCCGGCTCGCAGTAGGCCCAGAGCGGGGACACCTGATGTCACCAAGGAATCAGCGGAGCAGGAGACTCCTGGCTGGAATCACGGGAGGCCCGGAGTGGGAACTCTTGGTTGTGGGGCCCAACAGTCTACCCAGTATTGGAGGCAGCATTGAAATGGGCCCAGCAGTGATGAGATGGGGCCTGAAGAATGGTGACTCCTATAACAGCGGGTCCAGTGCAGTCAACTGCAAGTCAGTGGAGATGGGCGAGTGACACAGTTGTGGTATCTCTCTCCAGTCTCTCTTTGCAAAGGCATATTCCAGCAGGAGATGTGAGACAGTCACAAACTCCCCCTCCTTAAACCGATTTGTAGGCAACATGCAGTGGCGCAGACAATCCAGGCGTACGTGAAGAATCTCACAGGTACTGCCCTTCTCACCATGAGCCAAGTGATGTCATGGTGCTTGTTGGAAAATTCTGGCGATGAGGCATTCTGCGAAATGACTTTGACAGTCTGCTGACTAACCTGTCCTTTTCCAACAGGGTCTTGAGGATGCTACATACTGACCTCTTCCTAATAGACCTGTGATGAAAAGTGTTTTGAAATTCTTCACAAAGGAAAAGCGATATGGAACAGTCAAATTCCTTGGAGCAGTCTGCAGCAACAAGACCAGTCCCATCCTTCTCAACACCAGGGACAAGTAGAACCTCAGTACATAGTCAGATTTAGTGTTTGTGTACTGAGGAGCTACACACAGCTTGATGCAGCCACACACAAAGAAGGACAGGCCATACACAAGAGAAACCAACACTTGTCACAGATGTGGTCACATTGAACCTCATATCATCCGTCATCATTTCCGCCACCTCCAAACGGACCCCACCACCAGGGATATATTTCCCTCCCCTCCCCTATCAGCGTTCCGAAAAGACCACTCCCTCCGTGACTCCCTCGTCAGGTCCACACCCCCCACCAACCCAACCTCCACTCCCAGTACTTTCCCCTGCAACTGCAAGAAATGCAAAACTTGTACCTACACCTCCCCCCTTACTTCCCTTCAAGGCCCCAAGGGATCCTTCCATATCTGCCACAAATTCACCTGCACCTCCACACACATCATTTGCTGCATCCGCTGCACCCGATGTGGCCTCCTCTATATTGGGGAGACAGGCCGCCTACTTGCGGAACATTTCAGAGAACACCTCTGGGACACCCGGACCAACCAATCCAACCACCCCGTGGCTCAACACTTCAACTCCCCCTCCCACTCCGCCAAGGACATGCAGGTCCTTGGACTCCTCCATCACCAGACCATAGCAACACGATGGCTGGAGGAAGAGTGCCTCATCTTCTGCCTAGGAACCCTCCAACCATAAGGGATGAACTCAGATTTCTCCAGTTTCCTCATTTCCCCTCCCCCACCTTGTCTCAGTCCCAACCCTCGAACTCAGCACCACCTTCCTATCTTCCTGACCTCTCCGCCCCAACCCCCACTCCAACCTATCACCCTCACCTTAACCTCCTTCCATCTATCGCACTTCCAACACCCCTCCCCCAAGTCCCTCCTCCCTACCTTTTATCTTAGCCTGCTTGGCACACTCTTCTCATTCCTGAAGAAGGGCTCATGCCCGAAACGTCGATTCTCCTGCTCCTTGGATGCAGCCTGACCTGCTGCGCTTTTCCAGCAACACATTTTCAGCTCCTCAGTAGGGTCCATCAACTCCAAATTCATGCAGTTACAAGATATTGCCTAGCCCTACATCTCGATTTTATTTAAAAAGTTCTTAATTTGTTTTTTTCAAAAAAATTCCAACTGATCTTTTAATTTGTAACCTTAAATATTTCCCTTATTTACCTTCAACCTGAAAGTAGCCAATAACAGTCATGTTAGTAGCTATTATCAACCAATGAACTTATGCCTTACCAGTGATGTCACTCTGCTGTGTTAGGTCCCGAATCCTGGGTTTCAATTCATCATTTTTATAAAAATACCTGACAAACTATGAGCCAAAAACCAATAGACAGCATGTACCACATCTAATAACGTGTATGGCAGATCAGAGTGCAACATTACTTCACAAGCTTGGCTTTAACCTTTGTCAGATAAGGGAGGTTTATTATTATTTATTAAATCAACACTATTACTTTTCCGAATTTGCTGCGACTGTATCGATAAAATAAACATTCACCTTGTAACATAGGCACAGCCCTCCACACTGCAACAGGCCCAAGGCTGGCAAACTGACCAAAGGAACACTCCAAGAAAAACAATGGTATCCCAACAAGGGCCAGCATGACAGAATAGGGAATAAGGAATGCACCTGGAAAATAGCGGAAAGGATTTCAATTTTCAAGTGAAACTCCATGCTTACACTATGTGGGGTGCATTAAAATTTACCCTGAAATCTCTACGAATGTCCAGATTCCCGTTTTGTGAATTTCACTCTCTAACACAATCAGATATCTTTTCAGGTCACTTTACACAGCCATGTTGTGACATTTCTTATACATTTGCGCTTGGTTTCCATCAATCCAATGGTGTGGGTTGTGAAGAGCCCTGATTTGAGCAGTTTTGATGATAATGTACAAACCTGAACACAGGGCCTGACTGAGGAGCCTGCTATTCTGAGGATTTCACACATTGTGCAGTAAATATATCTGAGGTGGATGGCTCATGCATTCTAAACAATATCAATTGAAAATACATTGCAAATTAATAAATGAACCATTTACTTTGGTTTATAAATAGCATATATTTGATGCATCACATTGCTAATTTTAAACTATTACCTTGACATAAGAAAATAGTAGTCAAACTTGTTAGCTGTGGGATTGAATTTACCAGTTCACATTGAAATTGTTTAACTCTGCATTATTTACTATATCATTTTTAGTGCAATAAACATTTGTTATTTACTGAACTACAATTTTCAGAATAAGTCAACAAATCGATCCATTTAGTTCTGCCTTTCTTACTCTCCGATATTTTTAATTTCTCTACCATACCTCCTCCATTTTTGTAAGCCAGGTAAGGAAATCTCCAAACATTACCAATCATTGAGAGCAGGTAATCAGTCTTCAAAGACCAGTTATCCCGTTCCACATTCTCATGACCCACAGCACCATGTTCATTGGCGGTATCCTGGGATAAAGAATTGAAATGGCAAGCTCAGACATTAATCTTTCTCAGACTAGATCTCAAGTGAAATGTATCGTCACCACTCCCACAACTATCGGAAAATGGTGCAGTTCTCTATTTAGCAGCAATGTCTGTCAGGTTAGAAACAGCCAGATGTCCACAGAGAGTCTACAATTCACAATGACCAAAATCTACAAATCAACAGTATCTCAAATTGTCTTACATGGATTTTTACTGTTTTGTTTTGTTGAAATACTTATCGTATCCTGTGGAGTGTTTGGCCGATTGTCATTCAGTAAGAACCGAAATAAATGCCTTCGGTCCATTTTCAGACATCAATGAACTATTCTTCCACTTGCACAAGAATTGGAAGTAAAATGAGGACACTCCTTTTGGCCAAAAGTCCTTCAACTTCTCATGAATGGATTATTCTTGTTGAGTCAGAAGTCAGCCTCTTACTGTGTTTCATAACAGGTGTAACTCTACTTAGCTAATCATTCAATTTCCACACTAAACATTTCTATTGAGTTAAATGATTTGTTTTCAGAACAGTTACAATCAAAGGGCATTCATTCCCTGTCCTCAGGGTTTGGGCAAAGCGCTGGTTTTAAAAGGAATAGCTTCCAAGTGAATCCAATCCAAGTTGAACTTCAGCCAAAGAAAAGCTATCTAAGATTTCTTCTAAAAATGAACGGGTCTTCTCCCATATTAGAAATATAATTGTCATCCCCTGCTACCCGAGTTCATTTTACGTAATGAAATTTCAATTAGTTTTGAATGTGTGGCTGCAGTTTTGTAATCCCTATATAAGATGAAATGTACATGGATTTGGGAAAAACATGATTGCTTGTCCATTGATCTGGCAGTCTCACCTCTAACCAAATGTTTAAAGTTAGAAGATTATAAGAGAGAAGTAAATCTGTATTGCTTTCTTAGCATTCCATCATGAAATGTTATCGCCTAAATTATAACTATGCTTACTAAAGTGAGGTGTAATAGTTCTATAGTTGGAAAAGTTAAGTAACTATTAAATAGTATGGTTCCTACACTGTTGCCTCTGACTATCAGCAAGTCACCAATTGAAAGTGCAGCACATTAATATTCAAAAGTCTTCATCTGTATTGGAGTAGGTTATTGATAGGGTAAAGCAATATTCTGAATTGTATGATTAGATAGGGCTCTCTCAGTGTGAGATCCAGAGCTAATTACTGAAAAACTTCCATTGCTTTCAAATGTTATTTACTGGTCAGCTTAGCCATCTGGCTGGATCATTAGAAGCTTTGCTAGGTGCATGATCTTTTGGCTGAATCACAAACACCAGTGGGTTTGGAAGAGTGATGATTGCATATAAAAATACAACAAAAAGTGTATTCTCTTGTGCAAAATGCAATGTGTCACCACATTCAGCGTCATCTTGAAAGACTGAGTTTAATGCAAAATTTTACTGCTTTTGAGTTCATCTTTCCCTCTTCTTCTTAATACCCTCCGCGCCTCCTCCATTCACTGCTTAACATCAGCCAGGGTCTTTGTAACGGGCTCCAGGGTCTTGTCATTGGGCTCTGAGTTCTTAATTATGGACCCACCCCTGCCATTGCCATGTCTCCCACAAGCCTCTATGTCTGAGCTGGAGCCATGGGCCTGATCTCCTACCTACTGCTCTCCCTGCGAAGCTGCCACCAGTCATCGGGATCCTGGCTCAGGCCTCATCTGTGACCTCAGTGCTAGAGCCAGAGCCAGCCAAGGATCTGGGACTGCATGGGGCCCTGCCCCAACCGACTCCCGTGCAGAAACAAAAAAAACACAGGAAGACCGATCACCATGGCAGCTGCAACCGCCATCAATCACCCGAAGGAGCTGTTCTCTCTTGCTGCTGCTGCTCCCTGTCTTTTGCACTGGTCCTCTGGCCCCTACACCCTCCTCTGTCTCTGACAAAAGTATAAAGGCCCATTTTCCTACAACTTTCAACTCTGAAGAAGCCTTGTACTGGACTCAACTAATTAACTCTGTTTATCTCTCTATTGATTCTGCCAGACCTTCTGTGTTCTGCAGCATTGTTTGTGTTTGTTTTAAGATATTATTCCTGCTTACTGGAGTAACTGACTCCCTGATCAATGTGGTGACACCAGCTCTTTTACACCCTCACCCATCTCCCCTATCTCACCTGAAGATTCTATAACCCAGAATATTGTGCTGACAATCATGTTCTTTCCTCAACCACAACCATCTCTGTGATAGCAATGATATTAGATCCTCATACATTAATAAACACGCACAACTCCTCTGCCTTACTCACAAGACTCCTTGCATTAAAAAATACCATCCATCTTTGCCACACTCCATTCTGCACTAACTTGAATATATTTGCACGAATTTCTGCATTGCAATGGTGGGTTCTTCAATACTTTTCAGTACATTAACCTTTACTGAACCTCCATTTAGTATCCCAGACCCCTGCAAAAATTAGTTTTAAATCCCACCATCACATTCAGCAATACCTTCAGAAAACCAGAACACTTGTACGTCCCACCTTCTCCAGAAATAAATGTGGTCATCCAACACTAATCTGTTCCGGATCGCAATGCACTCTGGAGCTTTCCTGACTTCTTGCCAGCCTCTTTCTGATTGGTCATAGAGTCATAGACTCATACAGCATGGAAACACTTTGGTTTAACCTGTCCATGCTGAACATAATCCCAAACTAAGTTAGTCTCACCTGCCTGGTCTTGGCTCATATCCCTCCAAACCTTTCCTATTCACGTATCCATCAAAATATCTTTTAAATGCTGTAATTGTACCCACATCCATCATTTCTCAGTAAGTCCACACACAAACTACTCTTGGTGTTAAAAAATTGCCTCATATCTTGTTCAAATCTCTCTCTTCTCACTGCTCACCTTAAAAATTGCCCGAAACATTGACTCTCCTGCTCCTTGAATGCTGCCTGACCTGCTGCGCTTTTCCAGCAACACATTTTCAGCTCTGATCTCCAGCATCTGCAGTCCTCACTTTCTCCTTAAAAATGTCCCCCTAGTCTTGAAATTCCCCATCTTAGGGAAAATACAACTACCATCAACTCTATCTATACCTCTCATTATTTTATAAACCTCTATCAGGTCACCTCTCAACCTCCTACGCTCCACTGAAAAATCGTTTCAGCCTTTCTTTATAACTCAAACCTTCCATACCTGGCCACATCCTGGTAAATCCCTTCTGACCCCTCTCCTGCTTAATAATACCCTTCTCCTCTCTGACTGCATTTTCTTAAACCGTGATGGGGGTCAGGGATGGGAGCAACAATGAGAAAAGAGAAAAGGTTGAGAGCTGATACAGAAGATAAAGGGAGAAAGTTTAATAAACAAGGCAGGCAAGAGCATGGCGGGCTATGAGGAAAAACAATGAATTCAACACATTTATTTCAACGCAAGAGGACTGACAGGTAAGGCAGATGTACGTAGGGTATGGATAGGAACATGGGACTGGGATATCATACCCTTTGCAGAAATTTGGCTGAGGGAGGATGATAATTGGCAGCTTAATGCTTGGCATGTTGATGCTATCAGAAGGATAAAAAGGTGCACAAGAGAGGTGAGGGAATGATGTTTTTGATTAGGGAATTCAACTTGTACTTAGACAGAATATTCCTGGGTGATTGTCTAGCTATATGGATGAACTAAAAATAAGAAAGGGGTGATCACTTTGATTGGATTGGATTATAAGCCCCCAACAATTGTCACAGTAATGGTCTGGTACAAGTTAGTTTGCCCTTGAGTTTTTTTTAGAGAGGGGATAATTGGCCAGGCTCCATCGTGCCTGAACTTTGAATGGTTCACTGGGGCCTTGTTGTTTCCCCAAACAAATACTGCTTCAGATCAAAAGCTTGAAAGACCTTTTGAAAACTTGGTCTTGTCAAGGGGACGTGGCCAGCTCTCTAGCTCTTCAGTTCAGTACGGGAGGGAGTAGAGTCATGGGGGAAACTGGAAGCCTTCTCTCTGTCCTTCTGCCCTTCTGATTTTGAACTGTATGCTGCCTGTGCCATTGTTTGCTGTTTGTGCTTAGGGATCTGTGTACTGGGATTGTTGCAAGAATTTTCAGAACAGCATCCTTAGGTAGGGTTTGGATAGGATAAGTTATCGGGTATTCTGTTTTCTGTTCCTTGTAGTTCATTTTATAATTTTGCAAATAAATTTTGTTTGTTTAAAACCTGGCAGTTGACCAAGCTGATGTACTCCAGGAATATCCACTGTACACCTCATTAAACAAATAGCAAAGTTACAGTCAGACCTAGTCCATGACAGACTGGGGGCTTTTTGCAGGATTTAAACAGCGAGTGGTAGTTGCTAGTGTCTTTTATTTCGGGTGTTGATTTGGTTGGTTTAAACCGTGTTCGGATGGCAATGGCTCTTTCAATCACCAAGGAGGTCCTGGAGGTAGAAGAAGTGACCTCGGGGGTTTTGCAAAAGGCAGATAAGACCAAACTGCAGGAATTAATAGACAAGCTAGGGTTGAATTTACCTCCTAATGTGAGGAAAGATGAGATGAATTCAGCAGTAGCTCAGTATTCAAATTTGCTGGAAACACTATCAGGATCTGTAGAGATGGCAAGAATTCGATTGTAAATGAAGCAGCTTGAGTTAGAGGGGAGAGATAAGGAAAGGGCAGCAGAAATGAAACAGTTTGAATTACAATTAAAATCAGAAGAGAGAGAAAAAGCAAACACATTAAGGGCTTTAGCCACAGAGAAAGAAAGATAATGAAGAACTCTAGCAGAAGAGAAAGAAAAAGCAAAGAGATTGAACTTTAGAAATTGACACTTAAAAAGGGAAGTCAGCACAAAAGGATGGAGATGCAGGCTGAAGGTAGGTTTAGTGAGGAAGAGAGTGAGGATGAGCAAGCCCCTGGCAGTCAGAAGCCTAGTGAGAAACTGTTTAAGTATGTTCAAACAAGGCCTAAATTTAATGAGAAGAATGTGGAAGCCCTTGTCATTTCATTTGAAAAACAATCTAAACAAATGCAATGGCCAGTCAGTGTGTGGGTTTTGTTGATCCAAACCAAACTTGTGGGTTGAGCTAGTGAGGAATTCACATCGCTATCAGAGCAGGTATCTGGGGAGTATGAGTAGGGAAAAGAATCAATCTTAAGCGCATATGAATTGGTACCAGAAAGCCTATAGACGTTTAAAGAATCTAAGGAGGAACCCTGGTCAAACTTATATTGAGTTTGAAAGAATTAAACAAAGTAATTTTGGTAGGTGGATAAGAGCTTTAAAAATAGAACAAACTTACAATACCCTTAGAGAGACAATTATTTTGGAGGAGTTTAAAAATTCACTGCCTGACATAGTGCAAATTCATTTGGCAGAGCAGAGAGTTAAAAATGGCAAGCTTAGCAATTGAAGTGGCTGATGATTATGAGTTGGTCCATAAATCACGGTCTGACTTCCTGCATCAATTTCAATCCATGAGGAATAGAAGTTGGGGAAAAGAGAAATCCTCCTGTGGAAAGGGTAAGATAGATCTCAGTGAAGATCATAAGGAGACCTTATCACAGCGTAAAAAGGAAACCCCAGAAGGGGACGAAGAAGGTAAAAGCTCCAGTGTTTTTATTGCAATAAAGTAGATCACATGAAATCACAGTGTTGGTGGGCTAGGAAAAGCACAGGAAAGCCAGGCGTGGGAAAGCAGGATAACCCTGGAAGTGTTGTTGGAGTGGTAACAGTGGGAGCTAGAAAGCTGCATCAGAGTGCACAAGCTGATCAGAGGTTGGTTAAGGAAGAAATGCCAGATCTGCTTTAAAAATATACCTGAAAAGGTAAAGTTTATTCATGTTAGAGTAGCAAGTAAAGAGGTTATAATATTAAGGGACACAGGATTCTCTCAGTCTGTGATGCTGAAGGATGTGGGGGAATATACTCCTGAAGGACTATTGCCAGAAAAGTTACTGGTAACAAGAGTTCATGGTGAGACAAAAAGTGCTCAATTATGTAAAATGATGCTAGAGTGACTAGAAAAGAGTGGAGAATGTGTATAGGAGTACTGGACAAAGTCTCGGTTCCAGGAAAACAATTTGTCCTTGTGAATGATACAGCTGATTCACTGGTAGGTGTGCTGCCTACTGTAGTTGAAAGACCTGTGGATACTCAAGCAACTAAAGCACTGCAAGAATCTTACTTGGGAATCTTCCCTGTTTGTGTAGTAATGAGGTCACAAAGTCACCAGTTGAAGGAGGAGAGATCAAAGGGTACAGATAAGGAATCTGAAGTGGCATTAGCAGAGACTGTACTCAATCAGTTAGTTAAGATAAAACAGGAATAAATAAATAATCATGCAAATATCTTTACCTGTGCAAAACTCATTGAGGTTCAGCAGAAAGATGAAAACTTAAAGCAATTGTATCAAAAGGCATATACAGAGAAGGAGTCTGAATTTATCCCTGTGTGCTATTACCTTAAAAATGATGTCTTAATTAGGAAAAAGAGACCATCACATATTCAAGCAGATGAGAAACGGGCAGAGATTCATCAAATTGTATTGCCAGTGGGGTATAGAAAGGAAATGTTGCAGGTGGCACATGAATCACCACTTGGAGCCCATTTAGAAGTGAGGAAAACACAAGCTAAAATACAAAGACATTTTTACTGGACTGCACAAGAATGTAATTGAATTTTGCCAGCTATGTCATGCATGTCAAGTGATTGGAAAACCACCGATGGTAATAAAACCTGTAACTTTAATACCTATTCCAGATTTTGAGGAACTTTTTACCAGAGTCTTAATTGATTGAGTAGGTCCCCTACCACAAACAAAAAGTGGGAATCAGTATTTGTTAACAATAATGTATACATCGACAAGATTTCAAAAGGCTGTTCCATTACACAATATCACAGCTAAAAGGATTGTAGAGGAATTACTCAAAGTTTTCATTAGATACAGACTACCAACAGAGATACAGTCAAATCAAGGGTCAAACTTCACATCCAAACTATTTAAGGAAGTTATGGACAGTTTAGACATAAAACAATTCAAATCTACTGCGTACCATCCAGAATCGCAGGAAGCGTTAGAAAGATGGCATTGAACACTAAAGACCATGTTGAGGGCTTATAGTCAGGATTATCCAGATAATTGGAATAAGGGAATTTGGTTGTTCTTTTTATGATCAGAGATATACCAAATGAATCCACCTAATTCAGTCTATTTGAATTAGTTTTTGGACATGAAGTGAGAGGACCACTAAAATTGATTAAGGAGAAATTAATATGTCAGAATTCAGAGACCACCCATTTGGACTTTGTGTCAAATTTTAGAGAATGATTAAATTGAGCTAGGGAGTTGACTCGACAGCATTTAAAAGTACCACATCTCACAATGACTCAGCAAGTGGAATAAGAAATCAAAATATCGCTATTTTGCTATCAGGGATAAGGTATTGTGGTACTTCCAGTAATAGGTGAACCTTTAAAAACAGGATTTAGTGGATCTTATAAAATCAAAAGACATTGAGTGAGGTAAACTACTTGATATGGACCCCAGACAGGAAGAAATCTCACAGAGTGTGTCTTGTGGGATACTCAAAAGATATTTTGACAGGGAAAGAAAGCAAGAGAAGGTGTTAATAATTACAGCAAAGAAGGAATAGCCAAGTTCAGAGGCTTCTGAATTGGATATTCCTCAAATTAAATGGGACAATGAGGAAGTTGTCAAAAATTGGGATAAATGATTGGGTTATCTTCCTGAGAAAAATTGAAATTACCTGAAAGAGCATTACTATCACATGGGGAGATATGAGGAAATAACCTGGGAAGTATTAGCCTAATGGTGCATGATGCAGAGATAGGAGAGGCTATTCCGATTAAGCAACAAGTCCCCAGATGTAAATAAGGAGGACATCACAGTGTCGGCAAGGCTGTGTTTGTCCTGTCTGGTGCTTAGGTTGATGTCGGATGTTTTGTTTGCTCTCAAAATAGGTAAGAATCAATTATGTCCTTTCGTGAAGGACATTAGTAAACCAAATTCACTTTAACGACAATCACCAGTGGTTACATATTCACTATTAGACCAGCTTTTTAATTTCTCATTTTATTGAATTTAAATGTTTCCAACTGCCCTGCTTAGATTTAAACTCTTGACCCACATGGTTAACCTAATGTTCTGGATTACTAATCCAGTGACAATATCACTACATTACTCCCCCTCTCTCTCTCTCAATGTCACTGGGCACATCCAAATATTGCAAATACATGTTACATGTGAAATGAACATTAGCATCTTTAGTTTTCTGGTATTGGCATGGACTGTCCCATTTTTAAACAAGTAAGTTCAAACAGCTTTCTGCTTTGCCTGAACTCCCACTTGGAGTAAATTCATTTTGTCCCGTTCCCTTCAGAACGATTGCAGCACTCAAACCTGTCCATGCAAAATAGCCGCACTTGACCTGGAGTGTTCTGAAAGATATGCTGCATTAGAAATGTTTAATATGGAAATTGACCAATAAACAGGAGAAATATTCGGGGATCTTCATCAAGAACTAGCTGAGAACTTTCGAGCCACACCCCTTTCAGACAGTCTAAGGGACTGGCTTCTGATTGTGGAAGAGTCACCATCAATGGAGAAGCTGCATCAGCCTTAATTCCAGTCACAAACATTAGGGAGCTTCAGACAAAAGTGCCCTCCTTGAGGCTTCCATCCAATACCTGAGCAAGTGGAAGAATCATTCTTCCTTCTCCAAAAATGAAACAAAGTCAATAGATTATATTTAGGATCCAACAGAATGACCACCAAACACATCCTCCAAAGGACAGGGTGAGTATTTTCTCAAAACTTGACATTCAAGCCACGTAAAACCCTGAGAGATAACTATGAGTTTTGAGATTTTCATTGTTGTGAACTGCAAAGTCTCTCTTCAGAGTCTGAGTGTGTTTCCATCAAACTGCTGCTAAGCAGTGTACAGTACACCAGTGTACAGTAGGGGAAAGATAGGGTTCTTGATTAGTAAAGGGATCATCACTTACCAGGTTAAAGTAGAAGAATAGGATTGAGAAACATAACAGCCATGATGGAATGGCAGAGCAGACCTGATGGGTTGAATGGCCTATTTCTGCTCATTTATCGAATATTCTTATAGAGAATTGCACTTTTACCATGAGTTTTAGTCTGTGAAATGCTCATTTCTGAACTGACCATTTCCTTTCTTTCCCTCAGATTATTACTGATGAAAGTGTGGCTGAAGGTGATGAGAATGTGGAGTGAGGCAACTGGTCCTCAGAGACTGATTGCCTGCTCTTAGTGATTGGTTACTCTGTGGGTCTGAGCAATGTCTGGAGATTCCCATACCTGGTTTACAGAAACGGAGGAGGAACTGTAATGGATCCTAAATGCATCTGGAGAAAAGTAAAATTTAGTGAATTATTTCATTTCTTTAAAAAGAACAATCAAGTCAACAAGTAAAGGGAAATGTTTCAATTCACTCAGAATTTGGTTATGATGAATTCAATCCCGTGGGTTTTTAGCTGTATAGTGTTTTGGAGTTTGGATTCGAATCAGGGGAAACAACAAGATTCATCTAATAGATGCCTTTCAAAATGAAACATCTGAGCCCTGGCAGTTGTGTAGAACTGTTAATCTATGAATTTTGAATATCCTTTAATGTGTTATTGTTTGAAATGCTTGCAATATCTACGTCAGGTATATTTACAGCACCGTATCTGAAATCCTCAGTTACTGGTCTTCTCAGTCAGCCTCTGGAACTCAGAGTTACATTATAACTTGCTTATTTCAAGTGCTCTTCAAACCCCCAGAACCCTAGGTCAATGAAGGCTGTGTTCTAACAGCATGAGGCCTTGAGATCAGGATGTCATGAAAAATGATGTTCATATGAAGAACGAATGCATAAAAGTGTTGTAACACAATTTTGTAAGGAAGCAAAAATATTCTAATTCCAGGAGAAAGAAAACATGAGAATATTTTTGTAATTAACTCTAACTTCAGCAGCTGCATCAAAGACTCATCATCTCCTGTATATTAACATACATTTGTACCCCAAAATCAGACAGCAATCATAGGTAATGAATTGGGAATGAGCAACTTGAATTGCTGTATCGGGAGAGATGGAATGATAGATTCAGAGATGAAAGGACACATGGATCAATGGATTGAAAGACCGGCAGATACATCAATGGATATTTGGCATAACCATGAGCTGCCAGTCTCTGGTTAGTCAATAACAAACAACAATTGACCTGTGCCCACTGGATAGCTGACCCATTCTCTCTCTGTGAACATCTAATACCTATGCCCACAATCCACTGACTCACTAAACCCCCTTTCCCATCTGTCACATTCCCCTCAACCAACAACCTGCTGTGTTACCCCCTTAGTCTGCTGAGAACCACCCGCTCACTACTCAGTTGCATCACAACTCCCTCATCTAACTAACACCCTAGTCCCTTACCAACTCGCTTACCAATATCTCCTCACTAATTACTTTATTTATTTACCTTCCCTCAGGACTGAAGTACAACAGGTATTTCTCTAAAATAGGGCCAAGATTTTCTGTGACAATCCACTCCAATGCCAAATGTGAGATTTTCCAGACTGATGTATTGGAAGCTGAGCCAGTTCAGTCCTGAGATATATAGTGACAATCTTAGATTTTGGTCCACACAAGAAATCTGAACCCAGGTCAGACTTTCAAAGAGGCATAATTTCAATGGAACCTACCTAGTGGAAAGGAGGAGATTCAGCTTGAACAGATGATTGTATCTTCCATTAAAATCCTTTCCTATATTTTCCAGGTGCATACCTTATTCCCTGCATACTCATGCTGGCTCTTGTTGGGACACCATTGTTTTTACTGGAATGTTCCTTTGGCCAGTTTGCCAGCCTCGGAGCTGTTGGAGTGTAAAAGCTGTGCCCATGTTAAAGGTTGGTGTTTGTTGAATAACTCATGCTTAGTAACAATTTAAACAAGTAATTTCATTTAATTTTCTTCTTGAGTCAGAGGTTCAAACCTAAACTTGTCAAATGTCTTAATGTGAATACGGTTACTTTGAAATGTATTAAATGTTGTAATGTGAGGAAGTGTCGCAGTCAATTTGAGAACAACAAGCTCCAATAAATAGCAGTGAGTTAGCGAAGAGATAATATTGATATTTGTGGATAAACATTACCTGGGGGTCACTGGAAACAGCTTTCCTGCACTGTCTCAAAATAGTGCAAAGGGGAAACATTTAGATCCACCTGACAGATGGGTCCTTGAAGACACTAGTCCCATTTTTGAAGATGCCTTCAGTCCTGCATTGAAGGGTCATCCTGGATTACATGTTCATGACTCTGGAATGATGTTTGAATGAACCATGTTATGTGTCAGAGACAAAAGGGTTCTTCACCGAGTAATATTTGTTTGTTTAGATACAATTACAATTCTGCAAATGCAAATTCATCCCATAGACTTGTATGTGTGTGTGTGCATATGAGGTTTTCATTTACTCTATTTCCATCTTTATAGATACATATGTTATTGTGCATCCTTACAAATTGACCACTTCGTAATGTTATGTCATCTTATCGTTATATTTATAATGGCAAATGTGCAAACAAATTTGATACTGCAGCTGTACCCTCCTTTCAATGGAAAATAAAGAGTTTTATTTTTCGTGCAATACAGGCAGGCCATACTGTACAAAATGCACAAGGGTACTAGAACAGAGCGTGGAATATTATGTTACAGTTGCAGAAAAGGTGCACAAAGAACAAGGTTAGTATTAAATTGGAAATTTGCGAGGTCTATTCAGAAGTCTAATAACAGTGGGGAAGAAGCTGTTCATTGGATCTTTTGATACATTTGTTTAAGTTTTTGTATCTTCTGTCCAACAGAAGACTTTGGAAGAAATTACAGCCGGGATGGGGAAGAGTCTTTGCTGTTCAAGAAAGACGTTAATGAATCAAGGTGTCACCATGATAAATCATTATTTAGAAATATCAACAGGTCATCATTACAAATCATACTGATATTTTCCAGGTTTTTTAACTGAATTAAAACTCCATTCTGACATACACAAAGTTCTTCCTGAGACACATTTTCATTCTTGCATTATGCTATAGATTTAGGCCAGAATATACCTTTCTGGAGTTACATGACTCATGAAATGTGAAACTCTGGCATAAAAGGTTTGCACTTTCAGTTACTCTCTTAATGCTGTCACTGTTCTCTGTTCAGTCATTGAGACCATTATTATTTTTCTTTTATTTTTCTCATTTTTGGTTTAACATGGTGAATGTTGTCTGATTCACGGTGTCTAGGACCCTGCAGACTCAGTCAACCAGTACACGTGAAATGAGTTTACCCAGATAACTCTTCTTGAAACAGGGAAAAGATGACACAGCACAAGCCAGCAGTCAATATAATGTCACAACTTTATTTGAAGACAACACAGATTAAGAACTAAACTTTACAATTCTAAGTTTTAACAACTTTATTTCTAACTACCCAATTCTTTGAGAAAATTAAATACCTACCGGATACTCATAACTTTCACTGGTTCATCTAATTCTTTTCCCGCATTTTCCTCTCTCTTCATGGGTTGATTCCCTCTGTCTCTCTCTTTGTCTGGTCAGAGGGTGAGTTGCTCTGATCTTTGCCATGTCCGAACTTGCCTCTGGCTTGTCTAGAGAGTGGGGTCGGGTCGAGCCCTGTACCTTCTTGACAACCTTCACTAATTTTCCAAAAACTTAACCAACTGAGGGCATTGAGTTAACTGGTTTTATCACCGTGAAACATTGTGAATAGTTTTTGGTGGTTTGCCAACAGTGAAGCAAGTATTCACTAACAGCAAAGAAAGGACTTCCCCAGTTTCTGGATTGATCAGATGAGATTGAAGGATTTAAACATGTGTCCTTGTGGAGAGATGGGACCAATCAACAAGTCACGACTGAACTGTGCCAGCAGGGACACTACCATCAGCATACAAGTTCAACATAACCTTCTTGCTATTATACCCTAATAACTCTATTATTAAAGCCCAGGATACCATATGCTTTATTAACTGCTCTCTCTACATGTCCTGCTATCTTCAATGATCTGTGAAAAGCTGCCCAGACCCCTCCTGCACTTCTTAAGTACTGCACCCCTGACGTTACAAATGTTTTCTCCCCCAAAATGGATCGTCTCAAACTTCTTGCATTGAGCTTTACCTGGTGATACCTGGCTCTTGGTGGAGCTGAAAACAGTTCTGAAAAACTCCCATTGCAATTACAGGGGGTATAAACAAGAAAAAGCAATTATCAGGGTCTTTTTTGGCCAATTGAACAAAACACCTTCTCAAAATTCCTCAAATCTCAGGAGTGACAAGACATTGCACATGAGTCAGGGCTTCTGTAGAGTCAGGCTTCTTCCTGTATCTTTCCCCTCTGTGTTGTTCCAGGTGTGGGCCCCATTCAGGAGCTGCTGTACATGCAGCAGAAATTTTCTATGAAAACAGAAGTGAAATATTTAACAATTCCTACACAATATTAATCCACCGATTAATTCCACTGTAAAAGAAAGCTGTTCCTAATCATATTATATTGCAGTTTGTTCTAATACTTGGCAGGTCATATTGTAGTGAAACATGTTCAATATGTATGTTTATTACAGAGATCAGACTCCCATGTCTAAAATGACTGAATTGTGATATTCATTTGCAATGAAATCTGGAGACACGTATTATATCCAAACAATCTTGAAATTAAATCGAACTGAAATTTTTAAAAATGCTCTATTGCAGGAACAGTTTTTCAATTTAAACAGCGTTACCAAGTAATCAATTTATTCTAATTTTATGAAGTAGCTACTACATCTAAAAGATTATCATTTTATTGAGAACACGACACGAATTAGTCAGTGTTTTTTTTAACAAAACCCTGATCACACATCCTCGAGACACTTTGTGCATTGATGACATTGTGGTAATACATTTCCAACAAGGGCTACTGTGAGTTAAAGAGAAGCCCCAAAAGACTGTTCTGAAATAGACAACCAAACTTACTGACTAAACCATATAATCAATGACCTTTAGAAACACAGAGGCAACTATGCAGCTGCTGACTAAAGCAAATACCCATTCACAAATCTTGTTTTGAATACCAACTGGGTGAACGAGCAAGGGTTAACATTCAGTGGGCATGGGCACACAGAATAGACATAGATAAGAGGTTTTGTTCTCACCTTTCACAAAAATTCTCATATCCAGATTAATGTCTAAAGCCTGTGAGAGGCTGTGAACCAGGGCCATGGTGAAGCTGCCCCATCTTCATTAAAAGTTGAGGATTGCTTGAAGATTCTTGCTTCTTGGAACCTGTCAGCTTGGGAATGTAGTGGTGAGGGATTGTTAACTGTGCACTTACTCTAGACCAGCAATAACTGGCCACGCCTGGAAGGGGGCTGACAACTGGAATCAGAACCCATTGCCACCTTTAAATGACTCTGGATTGGTTTGGACTCGGCATAGACCTGGCCCACTTTTCCATGAATACCCAGGACTTTCCCTCTGTAATCACCTCAAATCCAACAAGTTTTGAGAGATCTACATGCCTCTAAGTCTGTCTCTAGCAGTCAAAGCTCTAAACTTTGGAATTGCTCCATACATCTCCACCTCTCTATTTCTCTTTTCTCCTTCTCAACATATCTTCACACCGACTGGTTCAGCCAAGCTTCTGTTCTTCTACTGTGTAATTTGTCGTGAGGTTTGGTGTAAGATTTTACTTTATGACACTTCTTGGGAGTACAGTGGGATATAATATAGCAGTGGAGGCACTGTATTACTAAAGTTGCTGTAAAGTAGGAGTCTGAGAGGCTGTCACAGAAACTGTTTCCCGATCTTTCAAACATTTCCTCACCTGCCACAAGGTGGGGCCCTCAGCTTGGACAACTCTCACCACGGCTATTATGGGTACCCACATAATACACAAGATGATCATACACCAGCCCAGCGCTATTGACCAGACAGAGTATTCAACTGGTCCATATGTTGGAAGGGCAAATGTTGTTAAGGACCAGACTAAGATTGCCTGAATGAAATAAACACAGAAAGTAAAATCAGTAACATGATGAAAGGGACTTACTGTACATTTTTACATTCAGCTTAAATCACTCAAAGATGTAACATCTCCTTACGGTTAAAATGCACGGAGAGATCAGAATCCAACAAGCTCTCCACCAGAGCCAGAAAAGCCAATTCCTTTTCCCAATCATCATCTCACTGTCCTTGATGAATCTGTTTATCCCTGTGAATGGCAAGGAAGCAGAGAGACACCATCACTCGCGCTGTCCTGTCTTCAGGGCAGCTTGTTTTCTGTTGAAGTTCATCTTGTACAGGTGGCATTGATGAACAGGTTAAACAGAGAAAGGATCGCTGAAGATTTCAAATTGGATGAACAGAGTGTTCCTTATCACCAAATCGATTATCTGTACTCCAAGATTTAAAGGTCTTGAAGGAACTCTCACACTGTTTCGAGAAGACAAGTGTTCAAGGTGAATGGGAGATGAAGTGAGGTGGCAGGTTGAGGCCAAAGGTGCCAATGAGTGGGGATTGATGATGTGGTGAAGTCATGTTGGTTGTGGAGCAGGGTTGTGGAAGATTTGGATCTGGTCAGATATGGAGTTGGGAGTGTTTGATAGTGGAGATGAGAGGTGTGTGTTGTCTGGAATAGAGAGTGGTGGGTGGTCACATGCCCATGGGACGTGATGTCACAGGTGAATGACTTGGTGGGAGACTGTCAATGTTATTCATTGTCAGGTCAACGTGAATGATTGAGGGAGTCATTTTTATAATGAGAGCAGATTTTAATCCTTCTAACATTTCCTGGGTAATTATAAGTCAGTCAGAACTTTCTGAAGTCTCTGTCTCTAACTCAGAGTTGGAACTTATTCAGAGGATTTTTGACACTGGGTATTTCCATGAGTATCATACATTCCCAGGCAATTCCCATATAGCCAGTGTGTTGGGACATCTGCCTGATCCTGGTGTACAGCTTCCAGCCAATGCCTGGTCTTCCAAAATCTGGAAATGTAAAATGTCGGCTAAGAAATTGCATTCATCACTTTAGAATTGATGAGCCTGATCTTTGTGTGAACAATGGTTAAGGGAGTGGAAACAATGGCTAATGTTAATTCCTGTAAACAGGTAATCAGTAAATAGTATTCCCTTGGCTGTATTCTCAGGGCACTATAAGGGCAAGAAAATGACCAAGAAACTTGTCCAATGGAATGAATGGATATGGATAGCACAGATAAAAGACATTGGTGTGTTGACTGACCATGATGGTATTAAATAGGGGAACAGGTTTGATGGACTGAATGGCCTACTCTTATTCCTGTGTCCCAAGATAAAGGATCAGGAAGCATATTAATGTTCCTAATCTCTATGATGATCAAGACACTCACAGGAACAATCTCATTAAGGGAATCTCCTGATTTTGTAGGATCATCATTGTGGTCAGGGAAGTGAGAAGTCTTGAAACAATGTTAAGAATCTACCCATGTGATGCTTCTGTTATGAAGGAGGAAGGGAATATTTGGGGGTTTTGAAACAGTCAGAATGGACAAAGAACACAACTGTATAGAAATAGGCCTATCGGCCCTCTAAGCCTGCGCTTACACATTTTGCTCTTCCACAATAAAACTGTCCTCACGAACAGGATCTGTATCCCTCTATTCCCTTCCTATTCATGTATTTGTCCAGGTGCTTCTTGAATGCTGCTATTGTGTCTACTTCCACCATCTCCTCTAGCAGGCGTGTTCCAGGCACTCACCACCCTTTGTGTGAAAAACATGCCTTGTAGATCACTTCGAAACATCCCCCCACACCTTGAAAGTGTGTCCCCTAATAATTGATCCCTCCACCCTGGGAAAAAAAACTCTTACCTTCCACTCAATCCATGCCATCACAATCTTCTAAACTTCTATCAAGTCACCCTCAACCTTGCATATTCCAATGAAAACAAACCCAGTCTGTCTAAATGTTCTTCATAGCTAAAATCCCCATACCCTGCAACATCCTAGTAAACGTCTCCTAAGCATCCACATCCATCTGCTACTGTGGTGACCAGAACTGTATGTAATACACCAAGTGTGACCTAACTAAAGTTCCATAAAGCTGCAGCATAATTTGCCTACCCTTACAATCAATGCCACTTCCAATGAAGGCAAGTATGCCACAGGTTAATTGGATTGGAAGGATTCAGTTGCTGTGGGGTAGTTATCAAGTGAGGGCATGATTGAATAGCAAGTCAATTAGTTTCGAAATTTTGCTTTTCACTGTGGGACATGCATGATGTTGTTCACCTGTTATATCTGTATCATAGCCTTGTGATTTTGAAACATAGTTCAATAAAATTAGTTCATGAATTTTAAAATCCTAAACTTTTGCCTCTGTCATTATTCATTTGACTCAAGTCTAAATCCTCACTAACTGTTCAAACCCTATAGTAATCTGCACAATATCCAGTGTAGACTTTGTAGTGTTCTCTGAAGAGGTGAAAGTATTCTCATAAATATATTTCAATTGTAATTATTTTTTTTTCCAGTCATACCCACCATAGATCCAGCTGAGACCAATGAGTTCCAACAGAGCAACTACAATGAGAATCCATCCAGTACAGAAATAATCCATTAAATGTAACCAATAAATCCCAGCCTAAAATGAAATGGTAAATTAGAAAGCATTAAATGGAAAAAAACATAACATTCAAATCTTTAAAATAGACATTAAAAGGATTTAAGAATTTATCTTTTCTCAACCGCAAAATACCCTGTTTGCTCGATTTATTCTCATTCCTTGAAGGGCTGGAATTAGTTGTTGTTAGAAATGAAAATTCACTTCTAAATAATCGCTCTGGACAAATTCAAGAGAACAAAGATTTTATTAACAAATTCTGCAGAATTGGACGCCTTCCCAAAGAAAAGCGTACCCAAGCATTACAGCGATCTTTCTTATATAGCAATTTAGAGCCTCCCCTATGGCCCCTAGAGGTCACGAGGGTCATTGCTTTACAATGATCTCATTTCTTACAGAGAAAGCATATGATCATGTCCTCATTGTCTCGAACTCCAGCCGCATAGCCCACTTCCCTGTCTAATGATATTTTCAGCCCTTGAACTTACCAACCGTCTCGCCCCTTGTACTCTTATCTGGTTGTTTTTGCACCATATTAGCAGAAGTATTGTCTCGCTCAAGGTTTCGTTATTTTTCAAAGCTGACCCCTTGCCCCCAGCTAGCTTGTTTTTCTTACTAACTGCTTACATTGCAATACTGATCGTTAGAAGATCAATCTTTACGTAAATTAGCCCAAACGTTAACATTTCCTTAAAATAAAACAGCCAGTATATATAAAATAAAGTAGCAAGACATACCACATATTTAGTTTGGTTGTATATTAAAATGTCTAGGGTACCATGCACATCTTAATAGCTTCTTGTTGCATAATAAAGCAAATCTAAATCTCACAACTCCACCCTTTTTCTTTTTAAGATGTGCATGCGTAACAGAATAGGCTGAATTACGGCTGAGGGAGGTCCTTCTGTCTTTTCAATAGTAAAACTTTAAGTTCATGAGTACCATGTTGGGGTATGGCAATGGCTTGCATCTGGGCGATATGGCGTTGGATCAATACCCTAACACAAGGAACCAGACAGGGAATAACGAGGAACAGGGCCCCGACACCCACCATCATTATTAATGCCATGCGCCACCAGCCACCCCCAAAAAGCGTGTTCCACCAACTAGCGTCCCCTATAGGTCGCCACGTCTGGACAGGTACATGGGCTATTTTACGGATGTCCCGGGTGATTTTTAGGACAGCCTCGTAGTTATCGTCTATCTCCAGACAACAATTTGTCGTGTTAAACTTCCCGCAGACACCCCCTTCAGAGGCAAGCAGGTAGTCTAAAGCAAGACGATTCTGATATATTGCAGCCCTCATTTGAGACTGCTATCTAGCCAGTAATTCCAATGCGAAGGCGGTTTTGTTGGTGATTATTTCCATCACCGCCTGCAAGCGAATGATACGATTAAGCATATAAATTGGAGTTCTGTAACCCCAAGTGCCATCCTGAGCCCAACTTGCCGGCCCATAATACTCAATGATACGGGACGGTGGCCAATCTGCGCCCCACTTGGCCAAGTGGATGTCTCCGTACTTGTGGACATTCCACTGACTAGCACTCCTATGCTTCCGTGCCAGTCTTCCGGGCCTCTGTTGCAGGGAGTCGAACAACTTAACCCCTAGGTCAGCCCCTTGATCACGGGGGAGGAGAAAGAACTCCGGTCTGACTATACCGAGGAAGCATAAGCCACCCCATTCCTGTGGTAACCTGGAATACGCCAGATCCCCACAAATCCAAAATAAACCATCAGGAGCTGGACCCCCCTCCACTGTCCCTGGCAACACCGTCCCATGCCTCTCTAATTCCCGGCATTCACGCATAAGGGCCAGAACCACTGCAATTCCAGGAATCAGAGGTGGGATGCAACCGCCTGCAGGTGAGATCCCCTTGTTGGGTGAAAGACAACCCAAGGGGTTGTTTGGTGAGAAACCAACCAAGGGTCGGGGCCACCAAGTGTCTGTGGTGAGATTCAAGACCCGCTGACAGGGGCTGTCACCAACTGGGCGGGACCCTTGTTTCCCAATGCAGAAGTGGCCCGTCGGGGTATTCTGCAATTTCCAGACTTGATAAATTCTGTTCTTGGAGTAAGTCCAATTGTATTCGAGGATTTCCTGAACATCCAAACTCTCCCCCGTCCATGGCCACTGCTCGGTCATATGCGGACCCCCACAAACCCAACACCTCGTCACATTTAAAATTTTGGCAATTTGAGACGTGAAGTCAATAAAGAGATTTTTTCGCAACATCAGGAAGAGTAAGCCAACTCTCAACGTCCTCATAGAGGGAGGAAACCTTGGCTGAGGCGGCTATTCTGGCATCGTAATTTGGAATAGATTTCTCTAACCCGGGATATATTTCCTTAACCCGGTCAAAGTGGTCCGCTGTCGAGCCAGTAAAACTGATACAGAGCCATTATTCCATAAGTGGACAGTCTATATTTCCACTCGTGTAATATCCCAGGCTGAATAACTGGTAGTAATGTTCCCCATCCTCCCAAAATGGTATCATTTTCTCCCGGTTGTAACAGGCATCACTTATTTTAGTGTGAAACACAAAAGACCCCGGAAAGACATGGTCTCCCCATTTCACAGTTTGGCGGCATTTGTCGCACAGCCTGTTAGCCTTATCCCAACCGTCTTTTTTTTAATGCAGACCCATTCGTGTTCTTCCCAAATACATTCATGGACCCTCCCCTCAGGCCATCCAATATATCCCTTATTTAACATTTGATAATACAATTTCCCATCCTCCCAACATTCCTCCCGTGATTCCTCATCATGGCAAAGGGAGAAGAAGTTAGGATCTCCCAGTTGAACTATGGCGCCGCATTTGGCACATTCCCCTTTAGGTCTTCTTTTATCTGTTTCCAGCAATTCAGCATGTCCCTGTAAACTGTCTGTTGACATACACAACCATTCGTAATTTATAAAAGGGCAACGATAGACCCTAGCCTTAGATAGACCAAGATATCCCCTGTTTTTTACTTGATAGTATAGTTTTCCCTTTTCCCAGCACTTTTGGCGTGAGTATATGTCATAACAGCGAGTATTATTAGCATAAGAGGAGTGGGATACAAAGGATCCGCGTAACTCTAACTCAGTGTCCCACACCCGAACCCTAGAGCGGCATTTATCACAGTTACCAGTCAATTTCCCCACTAAAAGGAAGGCAAATAATAATACAGTATGTAGCAAAAGAGTCCCAAGAGAGTTCATTTTTGATGTTTCTTTAACTTCACCACCAACGGTTCATCACCGGCCTCACACGACCAAGAGTCCTCTTTGGGCGGCGACACCGGGCCTTTTAGTCTGGCGGTGTGAGTCCACCCTTTTTCTTTTGTTCGTATGGCAACTTCGGTGGTGAGTAACACCTGAAACGGTCCCTCCCAGAGTGATTGGAGTTTCTTCGGTTTCCAGGATTTTATCAAAACCCAGTCTCCCGGTTCCACTTTGTGGAGGTGGATATCGAGTGGAGGGGTCTGAGTCAGGAATCCCTGGTGGAGTAAACGAGAAACAGCGAAGCCACATATCTCATGACTCACGCTCTAGGTGACAAACGCTCAAACATTCATGCACTAACAAACAGATGAATTCAAGCCAGACCACAAAGTGTTAAACTGCTTGTTAGCTGAGAAGCCCTTTTTATTATATAAAAAAAAATCCATACATAAACACAAATTCTCACATCCACAGAGACTATTTTTTTTACAATCAAATTTGCACACACAAAGACACACATAAATCTTCACCAACACAAAATTCCTACGGGGGGGCGGCCCACACAGACATAAATATTCAGGTTTAGATAAACACCGTATTTATCCAACTCCTTTTGTCTTTCATACAGTCCTCCCATACTACTGCTACCAGTATCTTAGCCTTCCGTTCCTCCGCCATTATGCCTCTCTATACAAATACCTTCTGAACCTCCTGTAACAACTCCGACTCATTTCTACTGCTCCCGTCCTCTATCTTCTGTAACTTCTTCTGGATATCAGGCCATGCCTTTGTACTCATTTCTACCGCTCCCTTAATCTGTGTAAGAATGGACAGGGAGACTCGTCCTTTCCCTGCCTCAGGTCGAAAACCTTGGCTAACTTTCGCTGTTTGGGGATGCAAGTTTGTATCCCTCAGATTATCAAATTTTGCATGTCTAGTATATTATTTCACTTTTCTATATTATGGTTGTCTCAGTTAGGGTTCTGAAGGGGATATTTGTCCTCACCCCTAACCATCCCCCTCCCATGCCAAATTGTCCGGCAAGCTTAATACCGGCGCTGTTACTAGTTTTTTTTACAAAAATCTCAATTACCACTTTCCCTATTCAGTATCCCCATATAAGTCTCCTTTCTCCCCCAGTAAATAGTATATTCAAAAATAGACATTATCTCAGCCCACATATATAGACTGGGCCTCAAACATTAATTAATTTGTTCTGACAATCCTATCGGATTCTCATCCAGGACCGTCATTTCCTTTTTAAATGTTCCGACCTCCCCACTGGTGAGGGGGTCACACACAAACCCAATTTCCTTGTCCCCTATAGGCACTTTTTAAGAAATATTGTAATGTTCCAAACTTCTCATATCCTCAAACACCAATTTTAATAATTCATGCTTGACTAACTTTAAAGCCTGTTCCTAAACTGTAAACATATTTATATATTTATATCCATTTATTTAGTATTTAATATTTAAAATATAAAATACATACAGTTCCCAAATTTTAAAACCCACTGTAATCACCCAGATTTAGTATCCTAATTTAGATCCAAAATTAGTTTTCTTGTGTACTCCTAACTATTTCTCAATTACAATACTTTAGGTCATAAAATAATCATAACTGTCTTAGCCGAATCCAAGGTCTCAGATAATAACTATGGAAGTCCTAACTACAACTGTCCTTCACATAGTGAAAATAAATCATGTTAAGTTTTCATAAAAATCACATTTAAAACAATCCTGGAACTCAAGTTCCAGTGAATAAAACTTCCTCATTCAATCACCAACAAACAAATGTGCATTCAACCCGAATCACAGAGAGTTAAATGTTTTGCAAGAAGTTCTCTCTCTCTCTCTCTCTCTCTGTCGGTCTTACTGCAAACTGCTGGTAAAAAAAAACTTCAGTTGTCTTATATCATTTGAGTTTAATGGGGCTACAACAAATCCTGTGGTCCGTTCCCCAACCGGGACCTCCCGTGCGGGGACAGTCTCACTACTTCTTTATCCCCTTTTCTCCTCATGTCTCTCTCTCTCTGTTTCTCTCTGTTTTAGTCTTGGATTATATTTATTCTTTAAATGATCATTTAAAATTTGACAAACCCAATCCTCGTCCAATCCAAATTTGGGCCACCAAACAGAACCCCCTTGAATAGGTTGTTGTGACCATTTTTTCGCAAAATTTAACCATTTTTCGTCTAGACTTCCCCTTTCTTTTCCCATGAGCCCAGTTACGTAACATTCGTCCTAACGGGCTATCATCCGGCACCCCCTTGTATTCTTCATCAGGCAACGGTTTAGGCACTCTTGTGCCCCCGTTTCCCATACCGAAGATAAGTACAAGCAAATAAACCGCCCGTGCGAGAAACAAGAATATCCCACACTCACCGGATTTCCTTATGATCGACCAGGTAGCGGCAACAGGTAATCAACCCTTGGTAACTGACTGAACGCAGAGTCCCCGGTACGTAAACAACACCAAACAAGGCAAGGTGTCCTTGAGTCCTGTGCATCAAGCAGAGACCAAACCCTGGTAACCGATTGAGCGCAGAGACTCCGGTACGTAAACAACACCTGACAAGACAAGGTGTCCTTGAGTTTCGCGCATCAATCAGAGACCAAACCTGTCCGAACGCAACAGAAGAAATCTGTGCCTACCTGGCTTCGGTGCACCAAAATTACTCGATCCCCTGCCCGTTTGTCCCTTTATGACTGGCCAGTCTCCTCCCTCTTTGTTCTCCTGAGCCTCCCGGATACCACTCGCTCAAGCCGCGAAGCGGGACGGCGAGGAAGGAATCGGAGACTACCGAACTCGGTAGGGTGCACCGTCTCCGATGTCCTTCCTCGAGCCCACCGCAGCCGGAGTGTGGAGCCGGACGAGCCCCCAAGTTGTTAGAAATGAAAATTCACTTCTAAATAATCGCTCTGGACAAATTCAAGAGAACAAAGATTTTATTAACAAATTCTGCAGAATTGGACGCCTTCCCAAAGAAAAGCGTACCCAAGCATTACAGCGATCTTTCTTATATAGCAATTTAGAGCCTCCCCTATGGCCCCTAGAGGTCACGAGGGTCATTGCTTTACAATGATCTCATTTCTTACAGAGAAAGCATATGATCATGTCCTCATTGTCTCGAACTCCAGCCGCATAGCCCACTTCCCTGTCTAATGATATTTTCAGCCCTTGAACTTACCAACCGTCTCGCACCTTGTACTCTTATCTGGTTGTTTTTGCACCATATTAGCAGAAGTATTGTCTCGCTCAAGGTTTCGTTATTTTTCAAAGCTGACCCCTTGCCCCCAGCTGGCTTGTTTTTCTTACTAACTGCTTACATTGCAATACTGATCGTTAGAAGATCAATCTTTACGTAAATTAGCCCAAACGTTAACATTTCCTTAAAATAAAACAGCCAGTATATATAAAATAAAGTAGCAAGACATACCACATATTTAGTTTGGTTGTATATTAAAATGTCTAGGGTACCATGCACATCTTAATAGCTTCTTGTTGCATAATAAAGCAAATCTAAATCTCACAGTTGTGTTCCATTTTTCTTTTTTGAAATAAACAATCAATGTTGCATGTAGCAGCACGGTGGGTCAGTGGTTAGCAGTGCTGCCTCACAATGCCAGGAATGCAAGTCTGATTCCACCCTTGGGTGACTGTCTGTGTGGAGTTTATAAGTTCTCCCCATGTCTGTGTGGGTTTACTCCAGGTGCTCTGGTTTCCTTCCACAGTCCAAAGATATGTGGATTAGGTGGATTGGCCATGCTAAATTGTTCATAGTGTCCAGGGATGCAAAGGCTAGGCAGATTAACCATGGGGAACGCAGGGTTGTAGGGTAGAGGATGGTTCTGGGTGCGCAGCTCTTCAGAGGATCAATGCAGACTTGATGGGCTAAATGGTATTTCCACACTGCAGAGAGTCTATGATTCTGTCCAGATGTGATCTCGGTCAGGTGCAACACCTCTCTGGATTTATATATTATGATCTTTCCATGCCTTTCAATATTTTATTCACTGTTTTAACTTCCTGGGAACATTGTACTAATGATATTTATGAAATGTTCACAAAAGTCCTCTAGATATCTCCCCTTCCCATGACCTCTACTACATTCTCAGATAACACATATTCCTCATCAACTTTCCCTCTGCTCAAATTGCAATCGTCTTTATTAAATTAAATCTGCAACATTAGTCAAAATATTTTCTTTTTATTACTGCGATCGTGGGAATTAAAGGCAGCAATAAATATAGAGACCACAGCTTTATCCTGGATGAGGAAGGTCATCACTCCATCTTCATACAGACGTTAATAATTGGTGAACACCCTGATATTGCAACATCTGATTGCTTCATCAATGATTTCTAGATTTTAGCCTCCACTGCTCAATGCAGAAATTAGTGCTGTGTGTCAATCATTCTTCATGTGTTGCAGAATTCCAGACATAAATTCTCAAATTGCTTTTCCTCATTTTAAACCAAGCTCTCCAATCTCATAAATTTAATATTCTGAGTAAAATCACATTCTATAACCGCATGAGATCACCTCTCAAAATGAACTGGTCTGCAGCCTGAAAAGTACAATTTCTTGAATCTTTCCTCATAACTCAAAACCCCAATTCTAGGGGTCAGTCTTGTGGCTCCTAGCATTACAGTCTCCAGTATCCATGTGTCTGTCTGTCTTGTTGGGAAGAACTGGACGCAGTAGTTAAGGTAAGGTCTGACCACAGTGCTGTCAAGTTTGATGACCATTCCTTCTGATTTCTATTCTACAGTTTTGTGATCCAATTGATGAGGCTTATGGACTTTGTAAAACACAGAAAGCATGACACAATCCAAGAGAACGCAGCCTGTTTAATTGACTCACCAAGGAACACCTTCAACATTCACCACTTCGGCAAGTGTCCTGCAAGAGCACTTTACAAAACTGCATTCCCCACAACCAAGCTAAAGCAGGCACCAGGCAGAAAAGAAAGTTGATTTACAAAGCAAAGAATTTCAGGTGCTGGAAGGTTGAGATGGAAATCAGGAAATTCTAGAATTATTCAACAGGGCAGACAGATTCAACAGGGAGATGAATAAGATTAACATTTCAGCTCAACGATGATCCTTCAGGAAGGAATTGGAAATCTTCATCAAGGGACAAGGGTACTGAGGGTGGAAGTTGGAAATGGATTTTGCAAAGCAAGTCGGTGGGAATCCACATTTTGTTTATAAAGACATGCATAAAATGGTGGGAAGGAAAGAAGGGAGGGTGTTGTTTTCAGGGGGCAACTTGGGGGCACTCCAATTACACACAGCATCATGCTCAACTGCTCTGCAAAATCCATCCCAATCAAAGATTTCCAAACCTTCCTCGACCCAATATCCAGGATTTATAGATTCCTTGGTCCCACATGTGGCCTTGCCTGCAGTACCAGCAGTGCCCACCACTGAGCTTGTGGCACTGCTGACACTGGTGGAATGGCTGGTCAATCGGATACTCTTGCTAAGAATGGCACCTCTTCCTGCTGGTGATTGGCATGCGCCCCATTATTAGGAAATTTATCCTGCCCACTGCACTGTAAGGCTGCAGGGAATAGATAAATCACATCCTGTTGACTGTCTTCTTAGCCAGCAATACTCACATTCCACAAACAAACAAGAGAAAGAGTCACAGAATCATAGATTGTTACAGTACAGAAGGTGGCCATTCAGCCCATTATGTCCACACTGCTCCCCAGCAAGCATTATGACTCCTGCCACACACCCCTTCCTCACACCCTTTTTCCAATTAAATAATCACCAATACCTCAATTGACTCACCATCACATTTCAAAGCTGTGCACTCCAGACCTGAACGTGAAAAAGATCTTCTTCATTACATTTGCAAATCGCTTTAAATCTGAGCCATCTCATTCTCGATCCTTTCACAAAGGGGAACAGTTTCTCCCTATCTACTCTATTCAGACCTCATATGAGTTTGGCAATGTCTGTCACATCTTCTCTTGACCCCTCCTCTCCTCTCTAAGGAGAATGACCCAAACTGTCCAATGTATTCTCATACATTAAGTTTCTCGTTTTGGAATCATTTTTGTCGATCTCTTCTGCATTCTTCCAAAGTGTTCACATCCTTCCAATATTGTAGCATTCACAACAGTGCTCAGCACACCTGGTGAGGATTAACAAATTTCTTATACAAGTTCAACATAACCTTCTTGCTATTATACCCTAAGAACTCTATTATTAAAGCCCAGGATACCATATGCTCTCTCTACATGTCCTACTATCTTCAATGATCTGTGAAAAGCTGCCCAGACCACTCCTGCACTTCTTAAGTACTGCACCCCTGACGTTACAAATGTTTTCTCTCCCCAAAATGGATCGTCTCAAACTTCTTGCATTGAGCTTTACTGGAAGCTACCTGCTCACTTCACCAACATATCTGTGAACTTGTGGACTTTTCAACTCTCTTGCTTAGAGTTTACAATCCTCCAAGGTTCATGTCACCTCCAAACTTTGAAACTGTCCCTTACAAGACAAGGTCTATACCCTGCAAATAAAGCAGGAAAAGCAGGGCTCCCACAACTGATGTAAAACAAGGAACTATGGATGTTGGACATCTGAATCAAAAACACAAACAGAAATTGCTGGTGAAACCTAGCAGCTACGGTATATCTCTGGTGAGAAAGTGGAGTTACCATTTCTCGATGATGAGTCACTGGACTTGAAACATTAACTCTGCTTTCTCCCTACAGATGCTGCCAGACTTTCTGGGTTTCACCAGCAATTTCTGTTTTTGTTCCAATCCCGATCTCTGGCGAACTCCATTACAAGCCTTCCTACAACCCAAAAAATATTTGGTGATCACTATTCTCCATTTTCTTTCACCCAGCCAATTTTGTATCCAGACAGCTATTATCTCCTTTATACCATGAGCTATAACTTTCTTCATAAGTCTGCTGTGTAACATTGCTTAAAGTGAGTTTTGAAAGTTCATGTACACCACATCAATGACATTACCCTCATCGATCCTTTCTATTACCTCTTCAAGAATTGTCAGCCATGATTTGCCTTTTAGAAATCCACGCTGACTGTTCCGAATTAACCCACATATTTATCTATGCCTCAACTGATTCTGTCATTAATATTTGTTTCCAGATTTTTATCCACCACTGAAGTTAAACTGAATTGTCTGTCATTGCTGGGCTTACCTTCATAGGTTTTTTTTACAAATAAAGGCGTAACGTCTGCAATTGTCTAACCAGTCAGCACCTCCCCTGAGTTTAGGGGAGGCTGGAAAATTATGGTCAGTGGGGCTTTAATTTCTACACTTGCTTCCCTAAATGTTCTTGGATGCATGACACCTGCTTCTGGACCTTGTCAATTTAAATATTGATTGCCTACTCAAAACTTCTTCCTGGTGAATATTGATCTTTATCGTGATAGAGCTTCCTCCTCCATTACTATAACTGGTGTCGCTTCCACCTCCTTGGTAAAGACAGATGCAAGGTATTCAGTTAACGCCTTAGTCATGTCTCTTGTCTCCATATGTCCTATATTTCAACTTGTGGGCCAAGTGCTGGAAAGTGAGATTAATGTAGAATTAATATAATTTTGGTTGTACAGACTTGAGGGCCAAAGGTCCTCTTCTGTACTATAGGATTCTATGATTCACTGTGTAAACCACCTTTTTTACCCTAATTGACTCAACTCCTCATTTTGCTATTAATGTGCCTATAGAAGACTTTGGAATTCCTTGATATGTTTGGCTGACAGTGCTTTCTCATCAGTTAATACAGTTGGCTGGACAGCTGTCTTGAAATGCTGAGAGATGTCAGAGGTGTGTTTCAATTCCTGCACCAGCTGAAGATACCACGAAGTATCAACCTCTCCCCTTCCCTGAGGTGTGGTGATTCTCACATTAAACCATCACTCATCGTCTCTCTGTGGCCCAGTAGGCCCATGGTGGCTTTACCTCTGACCTTAATCTTCTTATTAAACCCCCTTCACTTCTCCAATATGCTTTTCATTTCCCCTTTGAACCTTAGTGTTCTGCTTGAAGTTTTTGTCTTGACACGCATCATAACCTCACTTTTTCTTCTTCATTTTGTATTCTATCTCCTTTGTTCATCCTCAGAGCTCTGCATTTGTTTGTTCTCCTTTTGCTTTTTGAGGGAACATACCTTGATTGTACTTGAATCATGTCTATTTTAAACATAGCCCTTTGTTCAGTGACTGTTTTTCCCACCATAATTTTGTTCCTGTCTCTCTGTCTCAGCTCCATTCTTTGCCCATTGAAGTCAGCTCTCCTCCAGTTAATTCTTCTTATTCTGGACTGCCAATTATCCATTTTTATCATCATCCCTGGTCCAAAACCAAACCAGCAGTGGGGTTCTAAATGCTGGGAGCTTATTTAGACTGAACTTAACTCTTTGTGATTTATGAAACAGTGTCTCATTTTACTGAGTATCCTTGTCTAGAGAGGGTTGATTGCTCATGTGGAAACATCGCAAATGACTAAGCTACAACTTACCTGTGTTACAAACAGAAGGCCAAGGAAATAAAATAACAAACAAAGACCAGCTGTCAGATAAAGACGCTTTGGCCTAAGGAACTCAGGAAACTGGTCCAGCAGGCTTGTTATTACTGTTTCTACTGAAAACAAAAGTTATCAGTGATTAATTAATGATTTATACCAAGTCTTAGATAAATCCACCACCAGAGAAATGGCAGCCAAGAGGACTGAAGGAGCCAATGGGGAGAGATTTCTCTGTCTATGGGCAGAATTGTATAAGAGCAATGTTTGGAAAATGGAGGCTTGCTAATGTCTCCTGAAAGTAACTCACCATCTCAGGGTGGGTGATAGAAGATTCTGAGATGTGGGCTATAGGCTGTGATTCAGTGGGAACGACAATATTAGACATTTGGTTCAACAATGTGTGGGAGAACTCTCTCAGATTGTATTGCAGAAGAGTTTGCAACACTGATTGGGAAGATTGTACCTTTGCTGTTTCTGATGCCAGGCAGTTCATCTGGTTTATTTTTCCTATCGGAGCAATGAGCCACAACTGAGTGGCTTGCCGCTTTATTTCAGAGAGGCTTGTTGTTTCATGCCTCACAATTAATATGTTACCACGTCACTGTGGGGCAGCAAGGTTGCTCATTGGTTAGCATTGCTGCCTCACAGTGCCAAAGACCCAGGTTCAATTCCAGCCTTGGGTGCCTGTCTGTGTGGAATGAGTGGGGGTTGTGATGTCTGCATGGGTTTCCTCCGGATGCTTGGTTTCCTCCCACAATCCAAGGATGTGCAAATTAGGTGAGTTGGCCATGCTAAAATGCCTGTAGTATTAGGTGCATTAGTCAGGAGTAAACGTAAGAGAATGGGTCTGGGTGGGTTACTCTTCGGAGGGTCGGTGTGTACCTGTTGGGCCAAAGGCTCTGTTTCCACACAGTAGGGAATCTTATCTAATATAATAACCTGTAAGACATTATATAAACCCTGCATAATTATGTGACTTAAGAGCAGAAAGATCTCAGAAACTATCTTGACTTGGGCCACTTCAAGCATGACATACTGACAAACTGTGCTGCATGTTGTAATTGAGTACTTTCATACTCACCGAGAAGCGTACATGGATATAATGTTTGTATATAACAGTGAGCTGCAATAAATATTCTGTTGGATTCTTTAATAACATAAAGCATTGAAGCAAAATGCACATCAAGGATTCCAGGGTCTAACATATGATTATGGTTCTGAGGTTTTCAAGAAGGTCTCTCACACACAATCTCCTTCTATAAAAGGCATTAGGTGTCAGATGGGTTTTTCTGACACAATGATAGCTCTACAGTCAAAATTACTGACAGCAATGTTATTTCATCCAGGTTTATTTGATTGAATTCAAATTCCTCAGACACTGACGTGAAACACAACCAGAAACTATTGGAAACACTCTGCAGGTTTGGCAGCATCTGTGGGGAGAAAGCAGAATTAACATTTCAGATCCAGTGATCCGACTTCAGAATGCTGTTTTTTGAAGAAGGGTCACTGGACTCAAAACATTAACTCTGCTTCCTCTCTACAGACGCTGCCAAACCTGCTGAGTTCTTCCTGCAATTTCTGATTTCCAGCATCTGCAGTTCTTTTTTGACATAGAGGTGAGGGTTGATCTCATGTCTCCAGGTCATTTATCCAGGCCTCCAGATTAGTCTGTTAACTGAATCACAACATAATTGCTGCTCAATACATTTTAACAAATCCTGTTCCTGATGAGAAGGGTCTAGATGTACATCAAAAATGATAGTTATTATATTGAGACACCTAGAACTTGGCAGCAGAAACAGAAATATGAGTTGTATGATACAACAGAAAGAACAAGGAAAGGGGAAGCAATGGCCTAATGGTATTACCGTTGGACTGTTAATCCAGAGATTATATCCAAGGGACCCAGGCTCAAATCCTGCCACGGCAGTTGGTGGAATTAAGAATCTAATGATGACCATGAATTGATTGTTGGAAAAGCTGACCTGATTTCCTAATGTCTTTTAGAGAAGGAAGCTGCCATCATTACTTGATCTGGGCTAGATGTGGCTCCAGACCAGTTGCAATGTGGTTGACTCTTAACTGCCATCTGGGCAATTAGAGATGGGCAATAAATGCTGCCTAGCCAGCAATGATCTCATCCCATGAATGAATGAAGAAAAACAAAATTGTGAACAGCGACTGAACATGAATGCAGATTTTTAAAAAAACATGAATTCCACTGTAAATCTTTCAGATGTTAGGTAACAATGACCTGAATATTTCTTTCCTACAACTTGGAACACACTTCATTCAACCAAGCTGAGGTTTCATTAAGACATTGTGGAGAATTTGACTATAGAGTAACATTGTTTTCTCATGCATTACAATCATCAGCAATAATTCCAAACATAATAGCTTAGATAAGTTCCTTTTATAAAAGTAGAAAGAGATTGGTTAAATTAAGTAACATTATTGTTGAACTTAAAAGATGTCATTCTTACCAAAACTTGCAAACAGTGTGTCAAGTCCCAAAGTGAGCAGCATGAAGAAAAATAAAATGGACCATAAAGTTGCCCATGGCAACTGTGCAAGGGCCTCTGGGTAGGCAATAAAGGCCAAACCAAACCCTGAACAATGGATACAAAACAAATGATAATATTAGTCCTGCGTACAATCAACACACACTGCTACATTTAATTCCGTATAGTCACTGATGTTGAGGCAAATTCAAAAAGTCTCAGCTGAGACATTCCAATTACTTCTGGAACGTACCATGTGGCACACCCTGAATATAAGGATGAATGTATGGGCATGAGATCAGTAATTCAGAATGGTGAGATTGTGACATCTTAATTGTGAACTGGATATGTCGAAGGTCAGTAATTTCATATCTCAAACTATGTTAAATCAGTTCTATACATTTGTTGAATAATGCCTACTTTCAATGGGAATCAATAATTTTAAAGAAACTTGTTTTTTTATAGGTATTTTTATTGAAAATTTAACATTTTTACAAGTTTTCAAAATAAAAAAAACCTATGCATAAACATTGATATACAATTAAATCTTAAATAAATAATAACCAAAATTTAACAAAAAAAACCCAACAAAAAAAACTCAACTAACTACTAATCTAACCGACAACTAACCAGAGTGCAGAAATAAGTCTCTTACATTATTCAATTAAGAGAAACAAAAACCCAACGGATAACACAGAAATTGGGTAGTGAGATACATGCTGGGATGTATTAACATCATATGTAACAAAACCCGTATTCGTGCGGGATTCCTCTCCCAAGGGGCCACGGACTAGCCAGGTTCGCCATTTCAATTAAATAAAAGCCCTTGTTAGGACGGCCGAAATATATGTATTTATATAATTCAAGAAGGGCTGCCATATTTTATGAAATAATTTGGTCTTTTGGTGCACCATATTTGTAAGGAAATCAAGGGGAATACATTCCATAACTAATCTGTGCCAAATTGAAAGTCCAGGGGGGCCCTCAGCCACCCAGTTTATCAAAATATTTTTCCTTGCATATATAGAGAGAATAGAAAATAATCTCTTCCCATGCATATCCAGGGAGGGTGAGTTCGAAAAGCCCAAAAGGAGAGATACAGAGTCCACTCTAATTTCCGTTCCTAAGATTTCTGTAAAGCAGTTGCTACTTTAGTCCAATATCTACGCATCTTATGACAGGTCCATAGGCAATGTACAAAAGTGCCCACCTGTATTTTACATTTGGGACACATCGGAGATGTTCCTGCCTTAAATTTTGCCAATCGATCTGGTGCTATATGGGCCCTATGAAGTATCTTCAGCTGAATGGCCTGATTTCTGTTGCAGATGGTGATTCTTCTGGCATTTTCCCAAATGTCATTCCACGTTCCTATAGAGATTTCTAGTCCCAAATCCTGATCCCATATTTTAAGCAGATTGTCTATATCTCCCAATACTTCACCATGTAGTAAATGATAAATAGTACTGATGGAAGATACCCCCATTGGCCATAGCATTCTACATTCTCTATCTGATTTATAAAGACTATCTAATCACGTAGTCTTCTTCTGTATGTAATTTCGAATTTGGAAGTATCGAAAGAGGTCTCCATTAGGTAATCCGAATTTCTGATGCAGCTGTTCAAAAGACATCAGGATCCCTTCTTTAAGTAGACCCCCTAAACAAGAGATACTCCTGGATCTCCAGAGTTTGAAAGTGGCATCTGTAAACCCCAGTTGAAATCCCCATGCTCCCACTATCGGAGCATAGGGGGATGTTTTATGTGAGTTGCCCTCATTTTGCCGCATTATATTCCAAGCTTTAACTGTGTTCAGTATTATGGGGTTTTTACAGTGATCCGTAATGATTTTCCTCTTGTCTGAAAATAAAAGGTTAATAAGTGGGCATTTTACTTGAGAAGCCTCAATGTCCAGCCACATTGATTGCGGGTCAGACAAGACCCAATCAGCTATGTAACTTAATAGGGAACTTAACTGATATTTCCTAAAATCTGGGAAATCCAATCCTCCCCTTGCCTGTGGAAGCTGTAGCTTCTTCAGCTTAATGAGGGGCTGTCTATGATTCCAAATAAAGAAACCCAACCAGCCATATAATTTACGTAGTGCCAGCCTCAGCAGCATCACCAGAAGCATTCTCATAGGGTATAGGAGACGGGGCAGGACATTTATTTTAATCAGTGCTATTCTACCTAGCCAGGAAATTGGAAGGTCTCCATCGCTGGAGGTCCTGCCTTACCCTTTCCAGTAAATGCACAAAGTTAGCCTTGTATAACTGACCAAATGCTGGGGTAATAAAAATGCCTAATTATAAAAAAACCTCCAGGGACCACTGAAAGGGAAAGTGGGATCCGTCCAATAAGTGGGATATACTAGCAAGGCCACCCATTGGCAGAGCCTCCGATTTTGAGAAATTAATTTTATAGCCTGAAAATACACTAAATGTATTAATAACTTGGATTAAGCGAGGCACGGACATCAAAGGATTACTGAGGAATAGAAGAACATCATCTGCATAAAGGGTAATTTTATGTTTACCTGTACCAATCCTCGGGGTCCTTATATTAGGGTCAGCCTGTATAGTTTCTGCTAGTGGCTCAATTATTAGCGTAAATGGCAATGGTGAGAAAGAACATCCCTGACGGCAGCCCCTATCCATACTGAAGTTATCCGAGCCTAATCCATTGCTAATCACAACTGCTTTGGGATCACTATACAGTGTTGAGACCCATTTGGTAAACACCTTTCCAACGCCAAAGCTTTCCAATGTGTAAAACAAATATGACCATTCAACCCTGTCGAATGCCTTTTTCGCATCTAATGAGACTACTATTCCTGGTATCTTTCCCTGATGGCAGGCTTGAATCACATTCAAAACCCTTCTAACATTATTGGATGATCTACGGCCCTTAATGAACCCCGTCTGATCCTCCTTTATGATATGTGGCAATACCCTTTCTAGCCACAATGCTAACGTTTTAGAGAGGATTTTAAAATCTACATTTACAAAGGATATTGATCTGTATGACGCACAATCTTCTGGGTCCTTTCCTTTTTTAAGGATAAGAGAGATATTTGCTTCTTTCGGTGAAGGCGGGAGACAGCCCTGACTGTATGAGTAGTTATACATGTCCATAAGTGGACCAGCCAATATTCCTGTAAATTCTTTATAGAATTCAGCTTGAAAGCCATCTGGGCCAGGTGCCTTACCGCTCTGAAGTTGCCTGATTGTGTCAAGTATTTCTTGGATTGTTAGGGGAACATTCAAGACCGATATCTGTTCCCGAGTTAGGTCCAGAAAGGTCAAGTTTTTAAAAAATGATTGCATCCTCCAAGTCCTGTCTTCACAATCCCGTGATTTATATAAATCAGAATAAAATTTTCTGAAGATTGCGTTAATCCTTTTACGATCATGAGTAAAAATACCAGTACTTTCCTTGATAGACGTGATATTTGAGGGGCCTTCTTTTTCTTTGCAAGAAATGCTAAGTATTTACCAAATTCATATGACCTTTGTTTTGCAAATAATATTTCCCTCTTAGCCGTTTGGGTAAGGGTGGTGTTTTGAGCTGTCCTAAGGGCCGTAATCCTTTGCAATTTGATAATAGAAGGTCTGTCAGCGTATGCTGTTTCAGCCGCTTTTAAATGAGCTTCGAGCATTCGCTGTTGTTCTCCCTTTAATTTTTTCTGGGTCGCTGAGTATGAGATGATCAAACCTCGTGCGTAAGATTTGATGGTCTCCCACATCATTGATTGGTTGTTAGCCGTACCTAAATTAATTTCTAAAAAAGTTTTAAATTCTTGAGAGAAGTACTTTACAAATTTACTGTCTTTCATCAGGAAGGGGTCCATACGCCAATGCCAGGGTGATGTCTCATTGTTCCTTGCCTTGATTTCCATATATACAGCAGTGTGATCAGAAATTGTAATACTGCCTATTTTACAGAATGATATGGAATTTTAAAAAATCGAGGGGCAAAAAACATATCAATTCTGGTATGGCATTTGTGTGGATTGGAGTAAAAAGAAAAATCTCTGCCCTGTGGATGAAGGCATCTCCATATATTTACTAGTCCTAACTTTTTGTTCAAATCCACCAATTGTCTAGATCTGGGAGATACTCCTGCAGTACTCTTGGGAATCCCATCTATTTCCGGATCCATAATACAATTAAAGTCTCCCGCTATAATTGTATGATGGGCACCGAGAGCCATCAACTTTGAGAAGGCTTCCATTATAAATTTAAAAGGAAGTGCCGGGGGCAATACAAATTTAAAATCCCATATTCCTCTCCATTTATAAGGGCTTTAATCAGAATATATCTTCCAGATTCGTCTTTTATCTGATTTAGGATTTTGAAAGGGAAATTCTTCCGAATAAGAATAACAACTCCCCTGCGTTTTGAGCTAAAAGAAGAAAAAAAGGCCTGATCAAATCCACCCTGTCGTCATTTCAAGTGTTCTTTATCCAATAAGTGTGTCTCCTGTAGGAGAGCTATATCAACCCTTTCTTTCTTGAGGTTTGATAATATTTTCTTCCTTTTGACTGGTGAAGTACTCCCCTTGACATTCCAGGTGCACCACTTAACCGACTGATCAACCATAATTGTCCAGGCAAATCCGAGATCCCTCGGGAGGGGAAACCCTATCCAGAACATCCCGAGCATAGAGCATATAAAATTCACAAAAATAAAGGCTCTCTAACACACTCACAACAGTAAAATAAAAAACTATTTCGAAATAAAAAAAATATAAAACGTATTTAAATGGAGATTTTCCCCCTTGTTCCCGGGGGTATCACTTCCTTTCCAAAAGTCTATTGTATCCCCTCCAAACCAGTGCCCCACCCTTGACCCAGGCGCCCCTCAATAGGATGAAGAAAATTCAAATATACTACAGAACTAGAGTTAACAGTGAGCACGCCCCCCCCCCATACCAACACCTGGATATATTTGGTAATGTTAATACCATGTATACCCCGCTCCTAGAAACAGAGGTAAAATAGTATAAGGTAACCACCTCCCCTCACCAACATTAACTAGACCCCCCAGCCTATATATATATATATATATATATATTTATATTTATATATATATAAAATAAAAAAAAACAAGGAGGTGGAGAAAATAGTTTAGAAGAGAACAAATAAATAAATCCCTCTCCCCACCCCCCAAGATAATATTAAACAGTAAGGTAAAAAAATGATTAATATATTAAAAAAAAGGGAGGGTGGGATGTAAACCGGAGTGGGGGGAAAGCAAACCAACATCAATTATCTCTTACAATTTATCCAAGAGAGTCCCAAAATTCCTTGGTCTTTTCCAGCGATCCGAAGTTATACATGGACCCTTCATGGTTAAAGCGTAGCGTCGCTGGGTAGCGCAAGGAGTACTGAATACTTAAGTCCCTTAAACACTTCTTCGCCTCATCAAACACCTTCATCTTTCAGACCAGAGCTGGGGAAAAGTCCTGGAATAACATGATCTTGGATCCTTTACAGATTATGGCTTGGAGATCTTTTCCAAGATTTCTGGAGGCTTCTAAAAGTATCTGCCTCTCCTTATAACTCTGCAGCCGGAACAGGAATGGACGGGGATGCTGGTTTGAGCCGGGTCCGCGTATTGCAACCCAGTAGTCCCATTCCACCCTTACCTGGCCTGATCCAGCCTCCAGATTCAAAAGCTGTGGAAGCCACTGTTCAAGGAACACTGTAAGCTGGCCTTCCTCTTCCCGTTCGGGAAGGCCCAGCAAATGAATATTTTTTCGACAGCCTCAATTCTCGAGGTCGTCAATGTGATTCTCTAAGGTCCAGGCTCGCTGTTCGAGAATCCGGACCTGATTCACAGCCGATTGTGCTGTAGTTTCGGAGGTCGCGGCCTTTAGCTCCGACCTTCCGACTCAGCGCTCGATTTCCTTGATGTCTTGCTTTTGCAGCGCTGCCGAGAGTGAGTCCCATCGGCTTCAGGATTCTTCTATAAAAGGGTCAATCTTCTCATCAAGTTTGGATATTATTCCCACGAGGCTCGCCACCGAAAGTAAGTCCCCCGGGGCGGCTGCGGACACCTCTTCTGCAGCTGGAGAGGGTGGGGGAGGAGTTCCTGCTTGCTGAGAGCTGCAGGCTCCCCTTTAGTCATTTTTACTGAAGATGAAATTGTTTAAATTCAATACTAAACAACTAATTACATTAAGTAAAAACTATTTTAAATGATTTGGTGAGTGCGGTGGGGGTGGGCGACCCACTTTGCCCAAGTCTTGGGAGGAGCACTGTAGACTCAGACTTGCTGGGTCGCCGCCATCTTGAATTCCCAAAGAAACCTGGTTGATAGATCTTCTAAGTTTAAACCCATTCTAGCTAAGTTATATCATTGCCCATGGTGGTTACTGGGTAAAACATTTACATGCATACTGTTATCAATGGAGTAGCAGATGAGTGGGAGATAATGCACTCCTCCAGCCTCAGTCAAACAAGGGGGCAGTGACAAGGAGTTCAGAACAACTGGAATATCCAGACCTGTCCTTGCTGGTGGTTCTTCCTTGCTACTCAAGCTGGTGTACAATGGAACACTTGCTACCAACAGGAACATGGTGGATCAAACCACTGGCTTCCTGAAGGTGTCAAATCAAGTTCAAATGGAGTACATCTCAAAATCACTAGAGGTTTGCTGAATCTCTCAAATCTTGCTTCCAGGACGGCAGAGTTATCCTGGGAGAATGAATAGAAGGAGGCAGATACTCAGGTTATTCAGTAATCTAATCACTGCCACGCAATAATTGTTCTACCATTCCCTAGCTATCAACCCAACTTTTATTTAACATCAAAATAAATCCGGAAATAGAAGCCACTAATAAACACAATCATTCCATGAGAACTTCATTGTGCACTAATTCCAATAATGTAGGAAAAGTTGATCTTTCTGTTACTGAATTCTCTGAGCACCTGTCTTATTTAGATTAGATTACTTACAGTGTGGAAACAGGCCCTTCGGCCCAACAAGTCCACACCGACCCGCCGAAGCGCAACCCACCCATAACCCTACATTTACCCCTTATCTAACACTACGGGCAATTTAGCATGGCCAATTCACCTGACCTGCACATCTTTGGACTGTGGGAGGAAACCGGAGCACCCGGAGGAAACCCACGCAGACACGGGGAGAACATGCAAACTCCACACAGTCAGTCGCCTGAGCCGGGAATTGAACCCGGGTCTCAGGCGCTGTGAGGCAACAGTGCTAACCACTGTGCCACCGTGCCGCCCACTATGTTTGCCTGTTGCCCTGTTACTATCATTCTCAATTATTTTTCTGTTCCTTTCTCATTCCATTAATCCCATTGACTCAATGCTCTTTTGGGCAAATTACACTCAGGCCCAGGTGTCCTCTTGTGCCCCATCGATGTCAAACAAATGACACATATGTGCCATCCTGCAGCAGAATAGTATGATTAACTTTGTATTTACCTGACTGTGCAACCTCTGAAACAGGCTTGTTTTGCACATGAGCCATGTGTCCAAGAGTGGAGAAGGTGATAAATCCCGCAAACACACTCGTAGCACAATTAACAACACAGACAATGGTGGTATCTTGGTAACAGTTGTTGTGGAATTTGTTGTAGGATGACAATGTGATTAAACTGCCCCAACCCACTGATGTCGAGTAGAAAATTTGTGTTGCAGCATCTTTCCAGACCTGATAAATAGAAGGGAGAATTCATCAGCGCTGAACGACTTCACTTGAACTCATTCAACTGAAAAACTACATTGACCACAAGATGCATAGTGTGAGTTAGTCCAGCAGCTCAATGTGATCTGACTGAATTAAACTAGCTCTGATCAACACCATCTCACTTAACAGGAGGGCCATCATTTGATTTTCCTTTGACTACTTGCTGCCAACTTTACGATTTTCCCTCCAAAATTGACTCATAGCAGAAATAAAACCCCACTGGACCAAAAATCTGATCTTCTGCAAAGACATTGCTATTTTCTGCACTGCAGTCTGTTAAGCAAAATGCAAACTGCATACATTGGGGTTAATTTGGATCACAAAAATGATTTAAATTAGATTTAAAATAGGTATGAATGTCAAACTGAGTGCACATTTGTAACGAACCATCTTATACTTAAATGGTGAGGCTCCAGATGCTCCTTGTTATTAATGTGTAAATTCCACAGCAATTTCTGACTGCACTCAGAGGTTCAGAGAAATATCTCTGATATGCACCACTCTGCTGTTATAAAAATGATATCTCCTGACATTTACAAACTCGGCTCAGTGTGAAATTACCTAGTACATGCGTAGAGTCACATTATTATTGTTGATGTGGAAGAAGGGTTTGGGGGGAAGGGGGAGAAGATCAACTGAAAGGCAGGATCTTAGCTCTCAGTAGCTCCCCCCAGTCCTCCCATCTACACGAAGTAGAGTCCTTCAAATAAGTGTTGATGCCTTTAGATGAATTCCCTCTTCTTGGAAGCCCGATAGGAATTCAACAGGATTTTGATTTCACCTTTCCTCATGATTGTCCCCTGGTCTCCACAAGTAGGTGCAGAATCAGGGAGGAGACATTTCAATGGCCATTCATTGGCCACTTAAACACCATAAGTAATGGCAGAGCATCAAAATCCATCCATGAATCTTCTGCCACCACGATAGATGAATGACAAGAAGCTACAAACTAATGCTTTCCCACCCAATTTCATGTCCCATTGCTCCCAAATTGTCATTTGGAAGGGCATAAAATTCTGCATTTTATTTCTGAACTACTCTAAGTTCACTCATTGAGAGTTACATTTCCTTCACTATCACAGTTCATGTGCTGTTAATTTTGCAATCAAACAATTTACTTGGTTAAGCAGATGCTCAGTTGCTTTCTCTCTGTAGTCACATCTCAGGTACAGATGATATTGTGACAATGCCATCTCCCACGTCTCGATAAACTCCAAATATCATTGACATTAAACAGGTCAGGAGATGTCAAATGGACTACCACAGCTTTGCCGTTCTCAAGGGCAAGTAGAGATGGGCAATGAATGCTGGCCAGCCAGCAATGCCCATATCCCACCAATGTATATTGAACAAATATTGATGACATAGTCTCATAAGTGATTGTAACAGAAAATCTGATTACTGAATCAATCCATGATTTCAGAAAGAAAGAGGCACCGAGAATAAACAATCCTTTGCATCCCACTGCCGATCTCATCCAGTTGTATCTAATATCATCATCCTAGCCCTTAGCATTGATTCCCTCCTGCTCATACCAAGATGATTACAACAATAAACTAACTCATTAGAATTCATCACAAAGTCTCAGCTAGCTTTTCGCAACATGTGCAAAATGATCTTTCCAAATACAATCAAAAGACTGAAAGGTATGTTTCAATTCTCAATTTTAATACCTCAATCAGACAAAATAAAAGAAGGAACAGTTAAATAAAAAAAAGTGATTTTTGAAATTCAGTTGATTCTGTTGTTGAGCTTACCTGAGCATCAGCCAGTTTGGAGAAGTCTGACTGGCTTCCGATGTAGAATTCAATTCCTTTAGAGGCTCCCTCCAGGGTAACCCCTCGGATCAGGAGTATCGTCAGAACCACATACGGGATAATTGCAGTGAAATAAACAACCTGAGAATGGAGAATAAATTGGAAGATTTTCCTGTATTAGTGGTACAACATTTACTTTATTGGATCCAGCTGATTGTAAACTGATAGGAATATAAACAAAGAGTGAATCAGAAGACAGTTGGCTACATGATGGGGATATTTAACACTCAGCTACATGTTGGAAATAAGTTTAAATTCGACAATATTATTTTTAGTTTTATAATTAATCACATTCAGGGAAATGACAGATGTATTCAGGAGAATTGATGAGAACTTCACAAATATATTCAACACTTCATATTTCATGATTCTTTACTTTTCTAATAGTCCAGACAAATGGTAAATAAAACCCTGACCCTAATCTGCTCAGTCCCTTCCCCCAGTCCTGCCCAGCCTTCCGCAGCAATTGGAATTTCCCCCAGAGTCCCTGTGTCAGTGACTGAAACCCTTAGAATGAGGGACACATTCAGGAATTTGGGGGCATTGCTGGGGCTAGAAATTAGTTATGTTCAATTTCAGTTGTGGATATTACAATTTGTGACTGTTCTTCACACTTCTTTTTCACACTTATTTCAGCCTCATCATTTCTCTGATTGTTGTGTTGTTCAGGGCAGGACCCACACAGTTTGTGGCTGAACACTTGGCAGGTGATTGAGCAGCATGAGGTGTCATATCTGCTCCTCTTCAAGGCTGTATCCCCTCAAAGGGTAACCATGCTCTGTGGAAGCTACAAAGGATTACTGCACACTAGTTCATTTTCTGTTCTCTATACCTTGCAGGAACTGTTAACATCACCAAGGATATAAACTATGCACTTCACAACAGTCAATAAATTCTAGTTTTATTCTTACAGGGAATCTGTATTTTGTCAGTAGTTGTAACTGTCTTCATCACCAGTCACTTACCTTTCCTGAAGATTTGATTCCTTTCAAAAATGCTGCCCCAACCATCAGCCAGGCTAGAAGCAGACAGAGGGCTAAATGCCAGACTATCTCCCCAGTTCCATCCAATGAACTTGTACGATGTAAAACTGCTTGACCGAGTTAAAAAAAGAGAAAATATTTTTCATAAGGGTACTGTTTATTACACATAGATACTATGTGCTCAATGCATCTGAGTATTTAGTGCAATATACAGGGCTTTTAAAAATATTCAGTTGTTACAGAATAAGTCCTACTTTTAAATAAGAGAATGGTTACTGAAGTTTGATGTCCTTTATGTTTTTCTCTTTCTACATCTTATTCAAACAGAATGTGGGTGCGTTTGCTATATTTGAATCTGCAACTGCATGAAAAAATTCGTGGCATGCCTTAATGGGCTCCATCTTATGCTCAAATTTACACTTGAAATGGAACAGTCAAATTAATCTCCTTAGCTAGAGTTCTAGTTGGGAAATCAGCCAGGGGTTCTCTACTCCTATATACCAAAGATCTACCTTCAGAAGTCAGTACACATGTTGAGATTCCTATGTTTTCATATACTGCAAAATGGGCATGATCAGCAACCTTGTAAATTTATTGGCCATGTAAATGTAATGTTGAAGTAGGGCACTTCTCAAGTACCCTGCAGGTCATGGCTACTGATCAGATAATCCCTCAATGTATGTTCCAACCAGACATCACAGGCCCTAAGGCAGGCCTGGAAGTGCCCAGTCCTCCTCAGGTCTGAAAGGGCAAGGTATCTCCAATGTTTGATCAAGAGTTGAAGTCAACTGTTTCACATTGTGAACATGATGCTGATATTAAACCAACAAGATGTTTTGCTTAGAACAAATAAATAATGTGGTATATTCATTTTAGTGCTGGTATGATGCCATGTTTCAATGTTATATATCCCAAAGACTGATGGATCGTATCAATAATTCACTCAACTGTTCCCAAGAAAAACATTCTAACTGTACCAAGCCAGCCTCCAAATACAAATTCACGATTTGTATAATATGTTTAATATTAGATGAGATTCTAAAACTGAACTATGTTTACTGGATAATCCTGAGTGTTCAAATAATTACAAGGGAACAAAATAAACAGAGCCGTACATTTGTCTCTCAGATCGAAGATTCTGAAGTCTTTTGGGTTTGGGGAAAAATGCTGTTCATTTTCAAGTTGAGGCAGATTTGCAGAAATCTTGGTAAATGCTAGCTGTGTAAAACGGTTGCTCCTAAAACAGAGAGGTAGTTTTAGGATCTAGAGTTTAGAAGAATGAAAGATTATCTCATTCAGACACACAAAATTCCTCACTGGACAATCCTGAAAAATGTGTTGCTGGAAAAGCGCAGCAGGTCAGGCAGCATCCAAGGAGCAGGAGAATCGACGTTTCGGGCATAAGCCCTTCTTCAGGAATCTGATTCCTGAAGAAGGGCTTATGCCCGAAACGTCGATTTTCCTGCTCCTTTGATGCTGACTGACCTGCTGCGCTTTTCCAGCAACACATTTTTCAGCTCTGATCTCCAACATCTGCAGTGCTCACTTTCTCACAGGACAATCCCACCATTTGTGGAGGAGGAGTTTGAAAACACATTCAATACTATGCACTTGGCTCGTTAATAAGAACCTGTGGTGTTGGAGGAAGGATAATAGCACAGGCAGAGGAATGACTAACTAATAGAAGACAGATTTGCGATAATGGGGGCATTTTCAGGATGGCCTATAACTAATGGAGTGCTGTAGTGCCGCGGCCACAATTATTTACAATATATTAATGACTTTGATGAGGAAAGTGAATGGACTATCGCCAAGTTTGTGGATGATATGAAAATAGATGGGAAGGCAAGTGGTGAGGATGACACACAGAGACTGGAGGGATACAGGCAGAGTAAGAGAGTGGGCGATAAAACATGGCAGATTGAATAGGGAAATCCCTGGCAATTACAGACCAGGCAGTCTTACGTCTGTGGTCAGCAAGGTTTTGGAAAGAATTCTGAGGGGTAGGATTTATGACTATTTGGAAAAGCATAGTGTGATTAAAGGCAGTCATCATGGCTTTGTGACGGGCAGGTAATGCCTCACAAATTTTAGATTACTTACAGTGTGGAAACAGGCCCTTTGGCCCAACAAGTCCACACCGACCCGCCGAAACGCAACCCACCCATACCCCTACATTACCCCTTACCTAACACTACGGGCAATTTAGCATGGCCAATTCACCTGACCCGCACATCTTTGGACTGTGGGAGGAAACCGGAGAACCCGGAGGAAACCCACGCAGACACGGGGAGAACGTGCAAACTCCACACAGTCAGGCACTGTGAGACAGCAGTGCTAACCACTGTGCCACCGTGCCGCCCAGTAATCTCCCATACAATATGAACAGCTCTGTTGCTACTTTGCTGAAGGATTGGATGAAATATCATATGGATATAGAGTCTCCCACTGTTTACATATTGCATTCGTGAGTCATTGAATATCCCGATTCATCCCTGGTCAGTACATAGATTGTTATGCCAATCATTTTGAACTTTCAATACTCATGCGTTCCTGTGGTAACATGGGCATGATTTGAAACTGCGTCCAATAACAACAATTCACATTGTCCAAAGTATAACATGTCAGCCTTGAGAGCACATTTAATTTCATAGTTTAGGTGATCATGGTGAGATCAAGATGAATATCTTTGCATTTTGGATAAGCTGTTCTGTAAATCATATGCAATCATCTTGGCTATCTGGCTTAATTACTACTTCAAAGTTATAACTTTGCCAATTCTTGACTAATTCAATTGCACCATATGTGACTTGTTCTGCATTGGTGGGTGTGGTTTGAATATGATTTGAGACTGAACACTTAGATCTGTACATACTGGTAACCATGTATCTGTTAGACTAAATATTTTGGGAAGCCAGTGAGAGTTTGCGCATTGACACTCATTGGCAATACATACAATTGTTGATCTGCTGTCTCCACTGAGAGATGGTTTCTCATAGCCTGTACCATGGAACATTACTTGTTCAGGTGCATGTCATTGAGGCCATATAGTGGTTACATGGTAACACTAACTCCGGTGTTGATTTTAGCTTTTATCTTGTATCACACTGCCTTCTCAGGACACATGATATTAAAGAGCTCCTGATTGCTTTCTACTCCCAACACAGAGTGTGAGATTAACATCATGTAAAGCCTGCTCATTTTCTAAAATTTGCCTTTCATTTGGTTGACTCTGAACCTCATCAATGTGGTTGCCTTGGTGCACCTTGGTAACAGTTTCCTTGTTGCTGATGATTTGTTATTACTCTATACTGTCATGTTGGTCGCTTGTTGGTTTCATGTAAGGGCCTGACTTGGCTTTTGGAAACAGATTTCCTGCACATAGCCATGTCCCTTGATGCTACAGATATCAAAAAATAGAGCATGGACTTTGAAGAAGTGCAACAAACTACTGCTATTGGAGTTTTTGTTGGGTTTCTACGCTTTACTGACCATTGCAATAGTATTGTGTTTATTGTGCATCCATTGTGTTTAACTTGATGCCATCTAGGAAGTATACAGGTCGATACTATATCGGTCAAAATGGATAACCACACACTTGCTTACATTGAACTTCATCTGCTACATTTTTGCCCAATTACTGAGTCTATCAAGAACCCTCTGCAATTTTATGCTGTTGACTACATTGTCTACAATGCCCCCTAACTTTGTGTCATCAGTATATTTGGATATATGCCTTTCTATGTTATTATCCTAGTTGTCAATAAAAAATATGAATAATTGAGACCCTAACACAGATCCTTACGGGGACACCATTGGTCACATCCTGCAAATTTCAGGACCTATTCATTATCCTTATTTTCTGGCACCTGCCACTCAACCAATTTCTGAACTATATAAGTAATTTGCCCTCAATTCCATCAGCCTCTACCTTAGTTAATAAGCTCTTATGTGCAATTTATCACATGCCATCTGAAGTCCATACAAACAACAACCATAGACATTCCCCTGTCCACTATCTTAGTCATGGCTTCAAAAAATTGAATGAGGTTTGTCAGGCAGGACCTACTGTCCCTGATTAACTGAAGAAATTTGAAGTGCTCAGTTATTTTATCCTTAATTAGAGACACCAACCAGTGCCCCAGCACAGATGTTAGGCTAACTGATCTATAAATCCCTGATTTTCCTCTTTCGCCCCTGTTCTAAAGTGAAATAATGTCTGCAATTCTTCAGTACAGTGGGACAACTCCTGTATTGAGGGAACATTGAAAGATTAGTAAGAGTAAGTTTAATTAGTAAAAGCAGAGTAGTAATCCCAGGATTGCTATTGGTGCCATTTTCTAGTGAAGCTAGGAACGGAGAGTGTGTGCAGCTAAACACGTGGCTGCAGAGCTGGTATAGGAGGGAGGGCTTAAGATTTGTGGATCTTCTGCGGAAGGTGGGACCTGTACGGGTTGCACCTGATCTTGAGGGGCATCAATGTCCTGGGCAGGAGGTTTGCTAGAGATCTCCGGGAGGGTTTAAACTAGTTTAGCAGAGGGATGGGAACTGGAACTATGGATCAAAGGATGCGGATGCTGGTGAACAGGCAGATACAGCATGCAGAGAGACTGTGAGGAAGGATAGGCAGTTGATAGGGCAAAGCTGCAGTCAATGTGGTGGGTGTATTTTAATGCAAAAAGTGTCAAGAATAAGGGTGATGAACTTAGAGCATGGAGCTACAATGGAGCATGGAGTTTCTTGAAGCTACAATGTTGTGGCTATTACAAAGGCTTCCATATCACAGGGGCTGGAATGGTTGCTGAATCTTCTGGGATTTAGATGTTCCAATAGGAACAGAGATGGAGGTAAAATAGATGGGTGGGTGGCATTGCTAATAAGGGACAATATAATAGTTGTAGAAAGGGAGATCGTCGGGGATGGTTTGTCCACTGAGTCATTATAAGTGGAAGTCAGAAACAGGAAAGGAGCAGTCACTTTACTGGGAGTTTTCTATAGATTCCCAATAGCAACAAAGACATAGAGGAGCCGATTGTGAGGCAGATTTTGGCAAGGTGCATACGTAACAGGTTTGTGTCGGGTGACTTCAACTTCCCTAATATTGACTGGAACCTCCTTAGCGCAAATAGTTTGGATGCAGCAGATTTTTTCAGGTGTGTCCAAGAAGGATTCCTGATTAAATATTTAGCTTGGCCAACCAAAGGGGAGGCCATTTGGATTTGTTACTTCGTAACAAACCAAGCCAGGTGACAGATCTCTTGGTGGGAGAACATTTCTGTTATAGTGATCACAACTCCCTGACCTTTACTATAGTCATGGAGAGGGATAGGAGCAGATGGTATGAGAAAGCATTTAGTTGGGGAAGTGGGAAATTACAATGCTATTGGGCAGGAACCGTGGATCATAAATTGGGAGTAGATATTCTCAGGGAAATGTACAACAGAAATGTGGAGGTTGTTTAGGGAGAACTTGCAGCAAGTGCGGGTAGGGCCAATCAGGGATAGTGAAGGGAACTTGTGCCTGGAGTTGGCGTTTGGGGAGGTTTTTACTTAATAAGTTATTTGGGTATTCACTAGGGAGAGGGACCTTATTGTTTGTGAGGACAGCGTGAAACAGACTGATATGATCAAACAGGTTGATGTTAAGAAGGAGGATATGCTGCAAATTTTGAAAAGCATGAGGATAGATAAGTCGCCTGAACCAGACGGGATATACCTAAGTTTGCTGCAGGAAGCGAGGGAAGAGATTGCTGTGCCTAAAGTGTTATGACACAGAGGTGAACCTCTCTCTTCATTAAACCAAACACCCAGAGAAGCTCACCTCACCTCATATTTCCAATATTTCAAGAAAATAACATCAATTCATTCTTTAACTCTAAAAGGGAACATCAAGCAACAAATATTCACAACACTAAGGCCCCTTTTCTCTTAACTGCTTAATACCTGCCTCCAATGCTATAATATACTGTTCCAATAAAACATTTATTAAAATTACATGAAATCAATTTCAAAACCTTTCAGTGGCTGTCATCTTTGGTGTCTTTCTTCTTCCGGCTGAAGACCTCACTGGATCATCTTCTTTTTTTTTACTGTAAAGATGTTTCGTACGAAAAGTACCTTTGATACAGAGTATTTCAATGTCTTGGGTCTCTCTCTCGATTGCAGTTGCTCTATCTGATTTTCAAAATGGCTGCCTTTTTCATTTTCCCCCAAAATTGGATCATCAGTTTGATGTTAGTAAAACAATAAATTCAAACTGGATTGGGTTTTAGTATCCTGAGGCATAATTTAAACTGTTTGTTTAAATTGGATTTGTTGCCAAAACAGCAAACAATTCAGGTTTCCATTTCACAGCCAAATGTTATATATTTTCAATTTTCCAGTACACTCTGAGACTGCTAGTTAAATCATATGACAGGTGCTTGTAAGCTCTCAGTGCAGAACAGCATTCACTCTTTCTTAAAGGTACAGGACATTACAACAGAAGTAATGATCTTCACATGCATACTGGCTACTGGAGTAGTACCAGATGATTGGAGGGTGGCAAATGTCATTCCCTTGTTCAAAAAAGAGGAAATGGATAACCCTGGGAATTACAGACCAGTCAGTCTTACATCACTTGGTATTTGGATGATAGTAAAATGTAGGGTATGTAGGTTAGTTTGATCTTAGAATAGGATAAAAGGTCCGCGCAACATAGAGGGCTGAAGAGCCCATACTGTTCTATGTTCTATCTGTGTATGACTGTGAGCGTGAGGAGTTAGAAAGGGAATAAAGTTATATGTTGATATTTGCCAGTTGTTCATCTGGGGTTGGAATACATTATCTCCTTATCTATTAATTTATTTATCAATCATAGACAGCAGTAGACAATCTTAAAGAATCACTGATTGATGATAAATTCAACCTTTACATTATAATATCAGTGTTTGGCACTTGTGCCTGGGAGATGATGTACAGGCTTTGTGGAGTTAGGGGTGAGTTACTTGCTGCAATATTCCTAAACTCTGACTTGCTCTTGTAACCAGAGTATGAGTCTAGTTCAGTTTCTGGTCAATGGTAACCCCAGGCTGTTGACAATGGGAGATTCAGTAATGGTCATGATAATGAATTTCACAAAATAATGGCTGGATTCTCTCTTGTTGGAGGGGGTCATTTCTGCCAATTGTGTGACATGAATGTGCTTGCCACTTGTTATCCCAAATCTGCATTTGAACATGGGCTGCTTCAGTATCTAAGCAATTGTGAATGGTGTTGAGGATTTGTAACCATGCACTTTCCTGGGGGCCAGAGAAGTGTTTGATCCTTGACACTCATTGATTCCAGTTTTGCTAGGGCTCCTGGATATCACACTCAGTCAACTGTGGCCTTGATGTCCACCGCTGTCACTATCTGGAGTAGAGTGGTGCTGGAAAAGCACAGCAGTTCAGGCAGCATCCGAGGAGCAGTAAAATCGACGTTTCGTGCAAAAGCCCTTCATCAGGCAGACAGCTGTATTCCTGATGAAGGGTGTTTGCCCGAAACGTTGATTTTACTGCTTCGTGGATGCTGCCTGAACTGCTGTGCTTTTCCAGCACCACTCTACTCCAGAATCTGGTTTCCAGTATCTGCAGCCATTGTTTTTGCCCAGGGCTGTCACTATCACCTCCTCTCTGGAATTCAGCTCTTTTGTCCATGTTAGAACCAAGGCTGTAATGAGGTCAGGAGCTGAGTGGTCCTGGCGGAATCCAAACTGGGCATCACCAAGCAGGTTATTGCTGAGCAGGTGCTGCTGGATAGCATTGTTGACGACACCTTCCATCACTTCACTGATCATCGACTGATGGGGTGTAATGGGCTGGGTTGGATTTGTCCAGCTTTTTTATGTATGCAGAGCATATCTGAGCAATTTTCACAATGATGAGTGGATGCTGATGTTGTAACTAAACTCGAAGAGCTTGGCTAGGTGTGCAGCAAGTTCTGGAGCACAGACGTTCAGTACTATTGCCAGAATGATGTCAAGGCCCATAGGTTTTGCAGTATCCAGTGCATTGAACTGTATTTTGTTATCTCATGGAGTGAATCAAATTGGCTGAAGGCTGGCACCTGCAATGTTGGGGACAAGTAGAGAACATTGAGATGGATCATCCACTGAGCTCTTCAGCCTTACCTTTTGCACTGATGTGTTGGGCTCTTTCATCATTGAGGATGGGGACATTTGTGGAGCCTCCTCATCCAGTGAGTTGTTTAAATGTCTATCACCATTCATGATTGGATGTGGCAGGACAGCAGAGTCTGGTTCAGACTGATTGGTTGCTTAGCTCTATCACATGCTGCTTATTGTGTTTGGCATGTTTAGTAGCTTCACTAGCTTGACACCTCATGTTTAGGTATGTCTAGTGCTGTTCCTGACTCCCCAACTTCACTGTCCATTGAACCAGGCTGATCCCCGGCTTGATGGTAATGCTTGAGTGGGAGAGATGCTGGGCCATGAGTTTGCAGATTGTGCTGAAGTATGCTTCTGTTGCTGATGATGGCCCACAGCGCCTGAAGTCTTAGTTGCTAAATCTGCTTGAAGTCTGTCCCATTTAGCTCAGTGATAGTGCAATACAACAGGATGGATGGTATTCTGAATGTGAAGGTGTAACTTCATCTCCACAAGGACTGTGCAGTATCACTCATACCAATACAGCCAGCAGATTGGTGACGATGAAGTCAAGTAAGTTTTTCCCTCCTATTGGTTCCCTCATCACCTACCACAAACCCAGTGTAGCAGCATTGAATTTCATCAGCTATTCCCTGGACCACTCTCCCAAACTGTCTAGATCCTTCTGCAGTCTCCCCACCTCCTCAGTACTACCTGCCTGTCTGCCTAACTTCGTATCATCGGCAAACTTTGCCAGAATTCTCCCTGTCCCTTCATCCAGATCATTAATATATAAAATGAACAGCTGTGGCCCCAACACTGAACCCTGCAGGACCCCGCTTGTCACCAGCTGCCATTCCGAAAAAGAACCTTTTATTCCAACTCTCTGCCTTCTGTCAGGCAGCCAATCCCCAACTTATGCCAGTAGCTTACCTTGAACACCAGGGGCCCTCACCTTACTCTGCAGCTTCCTGTGAGGCATCTTATCAAAGGCATTTTGGAAGTGTACATAGACGACATCCACTGGGTTTCCCTGGTCTAACCTACTTGTTACCTCTTCAAAGAATTCTAACAGGTTTCTCAGGCATGACCTTCCCTTACTAAATCCATGCTGACTTGTTCTAATCTGACCCTGCACTTCCAAGAATTTAGAAATTCCGTCCTTAACGATGGATTCTAGAATTTTACCTACAACCAAGGGTAGGCTCATCGGCCTATAATTTTCCATCTTCTGTCTTGATCCTTTCTTGAACAAAGGAGTTACAATAGCAATTTTCCAATCATCTGGAACTTTCCTGACTCCAGTGATGTTTGAAAGATCACATTCAGCGCCTCCGCTATTTCTACAACTCAATCCTCAGTCGATTGGCGAGGATGAAGTCAAGTATGTTTTTCACTCCTGTTGGTTTCCTCACCACCTACCACAGACCCAGTGTAGCAGTGAAGTTCTTTAGGACATAACCACCTTGATCAGTAGTGCCACTGCTGAGCCAGTCTTGATGGTCAATGTTGAAATCCCCCACCTAAAGGACATGTTGTGCCCTTGCCACCCTCAATGCTTCCGCCAAGTTTGTTCAGCATTGAGGAGTACTGATTCATCAGCAGGACCTTTTTGCCCCCTTTTTAACCTGAAGCCATGGGACTTCAAGGGTCTGGCGTCAATTTTGCAGACTCCCAGGGCAACTCCCTCCTGATTGTTCACTAGCTCGATAGGATGTCAGCTGGGCAGGAGGTCAGGTTGACAGTAGAGGCCAGCGGTCAGTTTTGTCGAGGATGTGGAGTCACAGACAGACAGGACAGGGAAGAAGGCTTTTGGCATACTGTCTTTCATCAGTCAGGGCACTGAGTATAAATGCTGGGAAGTTGTGTTGCACTTGTACAGGTTGTTGGTGAGGCCACATTTGGAGTGTTATGCTCAGTTTTGGTCTCCTTGCTAGAGGAAGGATGTTGTTAAACTGGGAAGAGTTCAGAAGAAATTTACAGGGATGGTGCCAGGATGCAATGGTCTGAGTTATAGGGAAAGGTTGAACAACCTAAGACTTTTTTCTTTAGAGCTTAAGAAATTAAGGAAGTTTCTTATAGAAATGTAACATATCATGATAGGCATGGATAGAGTGAATGCACTCTGTCTTTTTTCCAGAATTGGGGAATCGAGGACAGGAGGGCATTGGTTTAAGGTTAGAAGGGAAAGAATAAAAGGGACCCTGAGGGGGACGTTTTGACGCAGAGGATGGAATGCATCTGGAATGAGCTGCCAGCAGAAGGTTGATTACATTAACAACATCAAAAGGTATTTAGACAAGTACATAGACAGGAAAAGTTTAGAAGGAAATGGCTAAGTGCAGCGAAATGGGGTTAGCATGGATGGACAGTTTGGTAGGCATGGACCAATTTGGACCAAAGGGCTTGTTTCCATGCTGTAGGACTCTATGACTCTATGTTAATGTTGGGTTGGGTTGGGTCACATTTGACTGATGCAAGGAGTTGCTAGGGAGATGTCAACTCAGATCTGATGGATATGGGGGTTTGGAGCGGGTCTGGACATGGCAGGGGTGTTTGATTTAATAATCTAACTTTCCTGATTAATTATTTTACTTAAATTCATCAGTACCTTCTGAAATTTCTGATGTAAATAGAGACTTTTGGAGTGTTCCAAGAATTGGAGAATTGTCTCGTGGAAAATCCAGTTTCCTGGGCAATACCTTCACAGTGTGCTAGAATGGGGATTCCACAGAATATTCATGGTGACTCATCGTCGACACCAAATAATGACTGGCCTGCGTAAAATCCTTGACTTTATATCATTATAATAAATGTCTGCTGGTTTCTCTTATAGCATGATATCCAGACTCAGTCTCTTATGTTATGGTGGATAATATACAAGCATATATATACATTACTGGAGGCAAACTAAGATCGAAATGAAGATAAGTAATAACTGTAATCCAGGAGATAATGAAGTTCATTGATAACTCACTGTGAGATTGTAAAGTAGGTACAGCAACTTTGTTTTAGCTAGCACCTTATCAATGGGTATTCCTGATAAACCCACCAAAATTACGTGTTCAATATTGCGATCCATCATGATGTCCGTGTATTTCTGCTATAAATAAAGTCTAACAGTGACGTGAATACTCTCTGCAGCACTTTTCTTTTACTTACTGTGGGTTTTTACATTGGTTTTAGGAGGTTTTTTATAGAGATGCTTTGAGGGATATTGAGGTCTCTCTTGTTCAGTGTTTACTACGGTTATGTGTACCTCTTGATTATCTGGAATATTTGATCAATTGCACACTCCTGTTCCAAGAGGTGCTGGTTGATAAAAATGTTTGCTTTATTTATCAGCAGAAAAGGCCAATGTTTGAGGAAGGCTTTTGCTGAATGCTGATGCCTTACACAATATAGTTTCTGGAGAAACCAACTGGTAGTAGTGTCATCAATAAATTTCATAGAAATTCCCAGTGTTGGAAATATATGCACAGAGCTCAAGACCTTTGAAAAACTGACAAAAACAAGTTTTGTGCTGGCAGAGAAGTAAAAACGAGAAGCAGGTGTTGGGATCGAACTGTGAACAGAGACTGGGTATTCCGGAGGCAACTACAAAGAAATGACTATCTTGTGGGAAACATTGCACCTGAGACAATTAACCCAAAACCAAACAAATCCAGCCCCAAGACAGCTTTCATCCCTCTGGCCACCCAGCCCACAGAAGATCCGACTCATGGAGACAATGTGGAGCCAAGAGGATTACCATAACAACCACCCCACATCCAACAGCAATCAAAACCGTTAAAATCTTGTGTAAAATTTGGAAATCTAATCAAGCCAGTCAAGGCCAAAAAGAAAACCTCGAGAAGACCTCGAGATTAGCCTGACGATTTGGAAGCCCCACAACTGGTATAACTGCAGGCCCTGATCTCACATCGCCAGAGTAGCTGAACCAAAAAACAGGAATATGGAGAATGTGTTTTGTAAGACCGACAGCAGACCTCAATGACCATCAAGGCTGATCATGCTAAAAGGAACTAAGACCGTCAAAATGTGAAGCATCAACTGTCCCAACCATCACTGCAAGTTCTCAGGCCCAACTGAGGTGAAAACTGAACTCAACAAACCAACAGAAATAAAAAAAAACCCAAGTACTCAACAGGTAGATCCAAGTACTCACGTGCCTAACCCGGCATCAGTGGACTCAACGCAGACTGAGCAGTTGCCTATCTAGAAGTCCCCTACCACATTCAGAGTACAACAAGCCAGAGCAACTGTACCAGGCCAATTTCAAAACTTCATTCAAAGTGGTGAGCATAATCCCAAGACCCCAGAGTAGTAACTTAGTCAGTAGTGTGAGGTGGATGGAATGCGCGTATTATGGTATTAAATAATAGTGTATTTTAAATAATAGTGACTTGTTGTGTTATCTTGTCTTGGATTAAGTTACCTTTTTGTGTGTTGTTGATTTACCTGTTTCCTGTATTGTTGTGTTACTTCTTCTGTACAACAATAAACAGAGATTGTTTTGCCCTGAAACATCCATCTGCTGCCTTTTCATTACATGCCAATAAATAAAAGGTCCAGTGTCTAGAAGCAGGGGTTGGAAGCAATTTGAACCACTTAGAAATCAGGACTGAAAACCAAACCTCTACACATCTTAGCTGTAAGTGTCAGATGCCAGCAATCTTCTCTGTCTCTCAATATCTGATGTCAAATAATGTTTATCTGGACAAGTAAACACCAATCATTCGATATAGTAGCCATCACAGCTGCTGGATCTAACTTCAAGTGATGCTTTCTTCATTTCAACAATAAGGAACTCAAGGAATTGATTCCACTAGCATGCTACAAAGACTGATTGAAACTTTATTATTTTGTGTTTTCTATCCTTGTTTTAATCTTAACATCTGTCGATATTGCTGACAAGGACTTTATTATCTTAACTCCAAAGGAGTCTTCCATAAAACTTGTAATGAATCAATCTATGCCTATTTAAACTGAAAATGTGGTCTACTCTGACTTGAACTAGACAAATGAAAAAGGGGCTACATGGGTTTTATTAATCTACTGTTTATTGAGAATGCTGGGTACAATCTTGGTCTTAATGACATTCTGTTGTGTTTTTAGAATTATTTCAGTTCTAGGAATTTAGCAATATAAAGTATTTAAAGGTATAAAAGTACAATGCCTTTTACTCCTGATGAGAAATGGGCCACAGATTCAAACTACAACCTGTAATGAGACAATCTGATTTGCTCAAAAGTCACTTGACTTAATTTCAACCACCACTTTGCACTTTAGTATTTAACTGTGCCATGTCCATACTGTAACATTTCTAACCCCTGCACTATTGTTAGGATGTCAGAAAACACACAAGACCAGGCTATAGTCCAGCAGGTTTATTTAAAATCAGAAGCTTTTGGAGATCTGCTGCTTCATCAGGTGAAGGTTAAACCTGTTGGATCATAACCTGGAGTTGTTGCATTCTGACTTTGCCTACACCAGTGAAACACCGGCACCTCCACATCAATTGTTATGATTGGAAGCACTGACAAGAGCAATATCCAAGCTAACAGTCCTTAAAGATCAATGAGATGCTCCCTGTGCATTTCTATCCCCTTAATTCAAATTCCAGACAGTACCTCCTCCATTTTTGTACGCCAGGTAAGGGAATCTCCAGACATTGCCTAGACCCACAGCACAGCCAATCATCGAGAGCAAATAGTCAGTCTTCGAGGACCAGTTACCTCTCTTCACATTTTCATCATTTCTGTTCACTGCTGGATTGGCAGCACTCTTGGGGCAAAGAAAGGAATTGACTAAATTAGAAAGTAGATTTTTTCAATCTAAACTTAAGCACTTAGTTCAACTCTTCCCCACTGTAAAAACATTTCTTCATTCCCCAGTTAACAGCAATCACTTAGTCGTTTGGAAACAAGACGGGTGACTGCAGTTCACAAAAGCTAAAATCCCCAAAGAACCAGCACTTCTCAGGATTTTACATGAGTGTAATTTCATGTTTTGCTAAAATACTCACTGTATCTATTGGAGAGTGTGTTTCCTGTTCATTCTGTGAGAATTCAGATAAAGCCAACTCCCTCTGGTCCATCTTCAGACAGCCATGAATACTTTCTTCGCTTGCTCAGGAGCTGGATGTAAACCTTAAGGAGCAAATCTTGCCCGAAGATGTTCTATCTTTCCAAAATTCCAGGACTGTGATTAAGAACTGTTCAGCCTTTCACCAAGTAAATGACTGGTGAGAATGACAAGATGTGTCCAAAAGAGCAAGATCTAGTTGCTCAGGTCTGGGTGATGTCCACATTTCCTGACTATTTCTGATGCAATCTCCACACTAAAAATAATAGAATTTCAGGTTTGTTTCAGAATACTCAATGTCAGAATATATCTATTTTGCATCACATATTTCTCACCAATGCTTTGAAATGAGGAGGTCACACAATATAGAGAGAGGCCATGGCATGAATCAGCATCTGCAGCTTTCACCGTGGGGTGGCTGTTACTCTGCACTACCTCAATGTTTCCAATTGACCAGGAATCTCTCCTGCTATCCCTGCCTGCCATACAATTATCAGAAAGATTCAAAGATTGACTATTGAGAGACCATTCAGATTGAAGCTGAATGCGGTGCCAATATTTTGAAGTCTTGAGATTTCAAAGGACTTTGTCAGAGTGAACCAGACACAGGGGATTTGCTGTTGGGAAAATTAAAAATCCCATTCAGTTCCCTCACAGTCAGCTGGGCATCATGACCAGGGCTTCCAAGCCCTCCATTTCTTCCTCTCCCGATGTTCCCAACAGTACCCTTCCATCGACACTCTCATTCGTTTGGCCGAACTGGTCTTCACCCTTAACAATTTCTCCTTCGAATCCTCCCACTTCATCCAGACCAAAGGGGTAGCCATGGGCACCCGAATGGGCCCCAGCTATGCCTGTCTCTTTGTTGGCTACGTAGAACAGTTGATCTTCCGTACATACACCAGCACCACTCCCTACCTCTTCCTCCGTTACATTGATGGCTGCATTGGCGCCACCTCGTGCTCCCGCGAGGAGGTTGAGCAATTCATCAACTTCACCAACACATTCCACCCTGACCTTTAATTTACCTGGACCATCTCCGACACCTCCCTCCCCTTCCTGGACCTCTCTATCTTCATTAATGACGACCGACTTGACACCGACATATTTTTACAAACCTACCAACTTCCACAGCTACCTGGATTATACCTCTTCCCACCCTACCTCCTGCAAAAATGCCATCCTGTGTTTCCAATTCCTCCGCCTCCGCCATATCTGCTCCCAGGAGGACCAGTTCCACCACAGAACACACCAGATGGCCTCCTTCCAATTTCCCTTCCCTCATGGTTAAAGATGCCCTCCAATGCATCTCGTCCACATTCCGCACTTCCGCCCTCAGACCTCACCCCTCCAACTGTAACAAGGACAGAATCCCTCTGGTGCTCACCTTCCACCCTACCAACCTTTGCATAAACCAAATCATCCAATGACATTTCCGTCACCTCCAAACGAAACCCACCACCAGGGATATATTTCCTTTTCCACCTCTTTCCGCCTTCCGCAAAGACCATTCCCTCCGTGACTACCTGGTCAGATCCACGCGCCCCTACAAACCACCCTCCTGTCCTGGCACCTTCCCCTGCCACTGCAGGAATTGTAAAACCTGTGCCCACACCTCCTCCTCACCTCCATTCAAGGCCCTAAAGGAGCCTTCCACATTCATCAAAGTTTTACCTGCACATCCACCAATATCATTTATTGTATCCATTGGTCCCGATGCAGTCTCCTCTATATTGGGGAGACTGGATGCCCCCTTGCAGAGCACTTTAGGGAATATCTCTGGGACACCCACACCAATCAACCCTACTGCCCTGTGGCGCAACATTTCACCTCCCCCTCCCACTCTGCCAAGGACATGGAGATCCTGAGCATCCTTCACCGCTGCTCCCTCACCACCCGACGCCTGGAGGAAGAATGCCTCATCTTCTGCCTCGGAACACTTCATCCCCAGGGCATTAATGTGGACTTCAACAGTTTCCTCATTTCTCCTTCCCCCACCTCACCCCAGTTCCAAACTTCCAGCTCAGCACTGTCCCCATGACTTGTCCTACCAGCCTATCTTCCTTTCCATCTATCCACTCGACCCTCCTCCCTGACTTATCACTTTCAACACCTCCCCCACTCGCCTATTGTACTCTATGCTACTTTTTCCCCACCCACACCCTCCTCTCATTTATCTCTCCACCCTTCAGGCACTCTGCCTGTATTCCTGATGAAGGGCTTTTGCACGAAACATCGATTTTACTGCTCCTCGGATGCTGCCTGAACTGCTGTGCTTTTCCAGCACCACTAATCCAGCATCAGAAATTTCACATGGTCTGACAAATCTCTATCAACGGAATACATATGGTATATGTTTTTGGAGATATTTCTCTTGATAAAACTTAAAATATAACCTGGGGCAGCGTTTTGTAGAGGAATAAGATGGTGCTAGTTTCTGGGTCTGTAGATTGTGAAGGAGCAAAATGGCCTTCAGTACAGTGATATGTGCTTCTTGTCAGATGTGGGAGTTTAAAGAAAGTTGAAGGGTTACTGTGGATTATATCTGTCATAAATGCTGTTGGTTGCGAATCTTATCAGATTGAATGGATCGGTTGGAGAAACAGTTAGAAGCAATGAGGAATTTGCAACAGCAACAGTATGTGATGGATGGCAGTTATAGAAAGTGGAAAAAGCCTCAGACACAGTCACATAGATGGGTTAACTCCAGGAAAGGTAAGAGAGGTAGGCAGCTAGCGCAGGAGTCTTCTGTGGGTATACCCATTTCAAACAGGTATGCTGTTTTGGAAAATGTAGGGGGTGATGGATTCTCAGGGGAATATAACACGAATAGCCAAGTTTCTGATATTGAGACCGGCTCTAATGCAACAAGGGGTATGTCAGGTTCCAAGAGATCAATTGTGTTAGAGAATTCTCTAGTCCGAGGTATAGATAGACATTTTTGTGGCCAGCAGCAAAAAATCAGAATGGTGTGTTGCTTCCCTGGTGCCAGGATCAAGAATGTCTCAGAGAGGGTGCAAAATGTTCTCAAGAAGGAGGGGTACCAGCAAGAGGTCATTGTCCATATTGGAACCAATGACATAGGAAGGGGAAAGGTTGAGATTCTGAAGGGAGATTACAGAGAATTAGGCAGGAATTTAAAAAGGAGGTCCTCAAGAGTAGTAATATCTGCATTACTCCCAGTGCTATGAGCTAGTGAGAGCAAGAATAGGAGGATAGAGCAGATGAATGCATGGCTGAGGAGCCAGTGTATAGGAGAAGGATTCACATTTTTTTGGATCATTGGAATCTCCTTTGGGGTAGAAGTGACCTGTACAAGAAGGACGGATTGCACCTAATTTGGAAGGGGACTAATATACTGGCAGGGAAATTTGCTAGAGCTGCTCGGGAGGATTAAAACTAGTAAGGTGGGGGTTAGAGGGGTGGGACCCAGGAGATAGTGAGGAAAGAGATTGATCTGAGATGGGTACAGTTGAGAATAGAAGCGAGTCAAACAGTCAGGGCAGGCAGGGACAAGCTAGAACTAATAAATTAAACGGTATTTATTTCAATGCAAGGGGCCTGACAGGGAAGACAGCTGAACTCAGGGCATGATTAGGAATGTGCGTCTGGAACATCCTAGCAATTACAGAAACATGGCTCAGGGATGAGCAGGACTGGCAGCTTAATGTTCCAGGATACAAATGCTTCAGGAAGGATAGAAAGGGAGGCGAGAGAGGAGGGGGAGTGGCATTTGTGATAAGGGATAGCATTACACCTGTGCTGAGGGAGGATATTCCTGGAAATATATCCAGGGAAGTTATTTGGGTGGAACTGAGAAATAAGAAAGGGATGATCACCTTATTGGGATTGTATTATAGACCTCCTAATAGTCAGAGAGAAATTGAGAAACAAACTTGCAAGGAGATCTCAGTTATCTGCAAAAATAATAGGGTGGCGATGGTCGGGGATCTTAACTTTCCAAACATGGACTGGGACTGCCATAGTGTTAAGGGTTTAGATGGAGAGGAATTTGTTCAGCGCATTACAAGAAAATTTTCTGATTCAGTATGTGGATGTACCTACTAGGGAAGGTACAAAACTTGATCTACTCTTGGGAAATAAGGCAGGGCAGGTGACTGAGGTGTCAGTGGGGGAGCACTTTGGGCCAGCGACCATAATTCTATTAGATTTAAAACAGAGATGGAAAAGGATAGATCAGATCTAAAAGTTGAATTTTTAAATTGGAAAAAGGCCAATTTTGACAGTATTAGGCAAGAACTTTCAAAACCTGATTGGGGGTAGATGATCGCAGGTAAAGGGACAGCTGGAAAATGGGAAGCCTTCAGAAATGAGATAATGAGAATCCAGAGAAAGTATATTTCTGTTAGGGTGAAAGGAAAGGCTGGTGGTATAGGGAATGCTGGATTACTAACGAAATTGCGGGTTTGGTTAAGAAAAAGAAGGAAGCATATATTAGGTATAGACAGGATAGATCGAGTGAATCCTAAGAAGAGTATAAAGGCAGTAGGAGTATACTTAAAAGGGAAAGCAGGAGGGTAAAAAGGGGACAGGAAATAGCTTTGGCAAATAGAATTCAGGAGAATCCAAAGGGTTTTTACAAATACATTAAGGACAAAAGGGTAACAAGGGAGAGAGGAGGGCCCCTCAAAGATCAGCAAGGTGGCCAGTGAGCCTGAAGTCGGTGGTGGGCAAGTTGTTGGAGAGAATTCTGAGGCACAGGATATACACGTACTTGGAAAGGCAAGGACTAATTAGGGATAGTCAGCATGGTTTTATGCGTGGGAAATCATGTCTCACAAACTTGATTGAGTTGTTTGAAGAAGTAACAAAGAGGATTGATGAGGGCAGAATGGTAGATGTGATCTATATGAACTTCAGTAAGGCGTTCGACAAAGTTACCCATGGGAGACTGGTTAGCAAGGTTAGATCTCATGGAATACAGGGAGAACTAGCCATTTGGATATGGAACTGTTTCAAAGGTAGAAGACAGAGGGTGGTGGTGGAGGGTTGTTTTTCAGTCTGGAGGCCTGTGACCAGTGGAGTGCCACAATGATCGGTGCTGGGTCCTCTACTTATTGTCATTTACATAAATGATTTGGATGCGAGCATAAGAGGCCGAGTTAGTAAGTTTGCAGATGACACCAAAATTGGAGGTGTAGTGGACAAAGAAGAAGGTTACCTCAGATTACAACAGGATCTTGACCAGATGGGCCAATGGGCTGAGAGGTGGCAGATGGAATTTAATTCAGATAAATGCGAGGTGCTGCATTTTGGGAGACCAAATCTTAGCAGGACTTATACACTTAATGGTAAGGTCCTAGGGAGTGTTGCTGAACAAAGAGATCTTGGAGTGCAGGTTCATAGCTCCTTGAAAGTGGAGTCGCAGGTCGATAGGATAGTGAAGAAGACATTTGGTATGCCTTCCTTTATTGATCCGAGTATTGAGTACAGGAGTTGGGAGGTCATGTTGCTGCTGCACAGGACATTGCAGGCCACTGTAGGAATATTGCATGCAATTCCGGTCTCCTTCATATCGGAAAGATGTTGTGAAACTTGAAAGGGTTCACAAAAGATTTACAAGGATGTTGCCAGGTTTGGAGGATATGAGCTATAGGGAGAGGCTGAACAGGCTGGGGCTGTTTTCCCTGGAGCATCAGAGGCTGAGGGGTGACCTTTTAGAGATTTACAAAATTATGAGGGGCATGGATAAGATAAGTAGACAAAGTCTTTTCCCTGGGGTGTGGGAGTCCAGAACTAGAGGGCATAGGTTTAGGGTGAGAGGGGAAAGATATAAAAGAGACCTAAGGGGCAACTTTTTCACGCAGAGGGTGGTACATGTATGGAATGAGCTACCAGAGGAAGTGATGGAGGCTGGTACAACATTTAAAAGGTATTTGGATGGGTGTATGAATAGGAAGTGTTTGGAGGTTTGGGCGCTTGCAGGTGGGACTAGATTGGATTAGGATATCTGGTTGGCATGGACGAGTTGGACCGCAGGTTCTGTTTCTATGCTGGACATCTCTATGACTCAATGACTCTCGGTGTTCCTGCTATAATGTGCGTTTTGTCATTGCGGTTTGGCTACAATGTGATTAATTAATTATGGGTGATGTTTGGATAATGCGAAGTTTCTCTTGAGCAGATTTTCTGTAGCAATCTACAACACAATTCTCTGTAACAATTTCAATAGCACGATTTTCTGTAGTGCGGAGTTGCAGAAGAACGCAACGGCTGCATTACAGCAAAACAACCTGTATCTAGATGCATCTGCTCCAAGCTCAGCGAGCTTACTCTCGTTTTCTCACGTTTTTAAAATCATTTCACAAGATGTTAGCATCTTCACATTTGTTGCCCATTCTGGATTACCCTGATAATGAGTGACCTGTTGACCCAGGAGGACCTGTTAACTAACAAAAGATAGTTAACTGTTAATCGCAATGCTGTGCAGTCACACGTAGGCCAGACCTGGCAATCATGAGAAATATTGTTTGACAATGACTCTGGTGAAGCAGGTAGGTGTCTGCAATAACTGATGGTTGTTTTATGGCATCATTCAATTCCAGATTCTATTAATCACATGGAAACCTCACAAACCATTGTGATGAAATATGGAGATGTGGGCACCATGGTGGTTCAGTGGTTAGCACTGTTGCCTCACTCACCAGGAACTCAGGTTTGATTCCAGCCTCGGCTGACTGTCTCTGAGGAGTTTGCACATTTTCCCCGTGTCTGTGCGGGTTTCCTCTGGGTGCTCTGGTTTCCTGCAACAATCCAAGCAAGCTAGATGAATTGGCCATGCTAAATTGCCCATAGTGTTCAGGGATGTATAGGCTAGGTGCATGAGTCAGGGGTGAATATAGGATAAATGGGTAGGGGAATGGGTCTGGTTGGGTTACTCTTTGGAGATTCGATGTGGACTTGTTGGGCCAAAGGGCCTGTTTCCATACTGTATGGATACTACGATTCCATGACTCACAGCTTTTGGCAGTGTTGGGTACTTGTTTCCCTGATAATAGGAATAACCAGACAGGGAACTGCACAATGCCTTCGTGAAGTCTTTATTGCAGAAGTATGGCGTTAATGGTACATAGCAAGGTGATGCAAAGCACATCTGTCTGTGTTTTGCTCACATTCTTATACATTATTTCTTCATTCTATGCTCTCCCTTTACCCAATCATCAGCCTCCATTTACTCTGAGTACTTCTAACCAATCACATCTTACATGTCCAATCACAAAATGTTTCTCTATGTCCTGTGATTATCTGCTAAGTTAAGCATGACCAAAATTTACTCATCAACACAACTTGTTCTGACTGTGATTGCCAGATGTTTCCTTTACAGGGTACTCGATATTTTGTTTGTCAACTGTACTGCTATAGTTAGCAACTGAGCGAATTTAAAATTCTCATAAAGTTATAGAGCACGGAAACAGACCCTTTGGTCCAACTCATCCATGCTAACTATGTTTCCCAAACTAAACTAGTTCCACTTGCCTGCGTTTGGCCCTTTTGATTCCAATCACATTGTACATTATGAATCATTACCCATATGCAGCAGTCAGTATTCGCTTCTTCTGATGTCGTAACTTAGGAGGGTTAAGGGCATGAGTAAAACAACATTTGATACATACATATAAAGCAAGAATAACAACAAGAAAGATGTTAATCTCCTGGAGGATAGATGTTTCAAGTGATCCTGACCAGTTGTAGCCCAATTCTATATGGTACTTGAAAGGAGTTGTTTAAGTTTGTCGACCTCCTTGTGAATATGAGCAGCTGAATTTATGATCTCTTCAGAATTGGCCAGAATGTAGGTACAACACTCTTTTCCTACGTGGGCACAGGTCCGTCCTTTCTCAGATAGTAGCCAATCCAGGGCCATTTTGTAATTTTGTAATGTTCTTGTTCGAATAGCAACCATTTCTACATTACTCTTATCAAGGGCTTGGGAGGTGTCATGAACTACTTGTTCCAATATGGAATAGAGTAATTGAATCTCAGAAAAGGATTTATATGCAGCATATGGCCAATACCAAAGGTCAAAGAACTTGTCTATCTTAGAGTTGCAATGTTTATGGAGAATAAGGGATGAAAGGTAGAGTATGACACATAAAAGGGACTAAAAAAGCTAAATAAACAGAAACCAGATCATGACAGAGGTAACCACGTGTAAGCCTTATGTCCGCAAACAAAAAAAAAGTACCATTGCACAGGATAAACTGAGTTATATAGTTCGGGAGCCAGGTGTGGTCAAAAGTTTCTGCTGATGTGAGATAATAAAATTAAGTTTAGATGGAAGACAAGCATCAGATGTGCCATTAAAATATTAGGTACAATTACTCTGACCTGCAAACCAACCCTTCGGCTTAAATCAAGTGAGACAAATAGAACATAACGGTTTTTCCACCATTGATGTATTAGTGATGGTGATACGGACGGTATTAAATTGAGTTCGATACCAGCATTCAAATGCCGAAAAACTGTACCCTGTCAATTCCCACATACCTCTGGTGCCATTAATTTCCACCCAATATATCCCTTTCTCTATGGAAGATGTGGCAGCCATGTGGGATTCGTTCTGGAGAGTGACCCATTCAGCCACTGCAGATACATTAAAAGGCATGGGTCTAAGGGGATACCGTCCTTTGAATGTATGGGAATATGAGAGCAAACCCAACAGCTGGAGACATTCGTATGTCCAGGATAAACATAAGACATGCACAAAAAAGTATTCGCATACGACTTGTGCCTGACAGTGCATGTTCATGTGACCCAAGAGATCAAAACAATTACGAGTTCCAAAAATAAAAACTTTGTCACAATGGGGCAGGGGTGTTAGCCCTTTTGACATGTGATGCATGAATCCAAGTCTTCCTGCCCTGCATATTCATGGCTGAAGGTGATAGGAGAAGAACTTGATACCGACCTTCCCACTTGGCACCCAACGGTTCTTTGTGTATTTTCTTAACGTAGACCCACTTGCCGGGAATGATGTCGTGAACACCTTTAGGGGAATCTCCTCAAGCTGCTGACACCTGTTGGGAAGCAAAATGAACAGAATCGGTTAGATCCTGAAATACTTTAACAATGAATCACTCAATAGTTGACAATCTGCTGTTCTAAGATCAATTGTACCAGGTAAAGACATGAGTCTACCAGTTATCACCTCAGAAGGGCTCATACCTGTGGTTTAATTAGGGATAGCTCAAATGCTACATCATACCAGAGGCAGAGCTTGAGGCCAAGGCAATCCTTCCTGATGATAGTTAGCCGAGTGTTGGTTCAGAATCCGATTTGTGTGTTCCACCTGTCGCAGTGACTGAGGGTGATTAGGCCAATGCAATTCCCACTTAATACTCAGCAGTCTCTACACTTCCTGGCACAATGCATCTACAAATTGAGTCTCTTGGTCCAAATCTATACAACTTGGGAGTCCCCATCGGGGAATGTATTCCTTACAGAGGGCTGTAGTGGTATGATTGGACGTGGCTTGCCGAGTGGGAGATGCTTCCACCCAGCTTGACAATTTGTTAAGAGTGACTCAAACCTCGAAATATCCTTGACATTTTGGTCGGGATATCTAAGAAGATGTTGGAAGAGCCCAGCAGGTGCCAGAGGTCTCAATTGTGCAATCACTGTGGTTGGTCCAGGATTATTTTTGCATGTTGCGCAACGATTTGCCACAAATAGCGTATGTTACTTGAATCCTGTTCCTCACTAACTCTTTTAGAGCCTTGCCATCATCTGTAATGGAAACAAATGTCCCCACCAATAAATTTTCTGTGCCAGAAATGTCATTAGTATTCGTGGTGTTCTTTTTATTTTTTCCCTTTCTTTTGTTTTTTTTAACCCCCACACTACCGCCTAACTGCGGTAGTGCTTATTTTTGCCCCTGCACCCATGGTGTGTGTATGCAATTGTGAGACACAGTAAGAGACACAAGTTGCACAAATCTTTATTTAATTTCCACCACCAGGAAGAAAGGAAACACCCGAATGGCCTGTGACAAGCAGTGCCCTTCACATCAAAGGGCAATGCTGTGTGATCAAACAGTGAAGGGGAGGACAGGGACTAAATCAAAATAGAGTTGGAGGGGGAAATGATGCACCCCACTCCCTGCGGCGCCCACCTCTCCCTGAACAACTCCAGGGTGTTGGTGGACACCGCGTGCTCCTTCTTCAAGGACACCTGGGCCCTAACGTAACCGCGGAAGAAGGGCAGGCAGTCGGCCCTAACGACCCCCTCCACGGCCCGTTGCCTGGACCTGTTTATGGCCAGTTTGGCCAGGCCCAGGAGCAGACCCACGAGGAGGTCTTCAGACCTGCCCTCCCTCCTCCGCACCGGGTGTCCGAAGATCAGGATCGTGGGACTGAAGTGCAACCAAAAGCAGAGGAGGAGGTTTTTCAGAAAATCAAAAAGGGAGTTCAAACGCCCACACCCAATATACACATGGTCCACGGACTCCACAGCACCACAGAACAAACAGTTGGGCTGGGAGTCCATGAACCACCGCAAACTGCGGTTGCAGGGGACTGCTGCATGCAGCACCCTCCACCCCAGATCCCTGAGAGAAAGGGGGAGGACTCCCGCGTAGAGGGCCCTCCACTGGGGATCCCCACCGTCCGGTGGCAAATGGGCACGCCAGGGCATGTCCGGACGGTGGATGAGGGAGAAGAGGTGGACGGTGTGCAGCAGCAGTCGATACAAGGCCCGCCTTTTCACCCCCTGAAAAGAAACAAAATTAAAATTCCGGAGGTGGCTCAGGTTGTGGGGCACAGGCTCCCGCGGGAAGTACGGGACCTTGGGGCCAATGCGAAATTCCGTCCGGGCTGGGGTGAGCGCGGACGGGATCCCACCGCACACCTGAGCATCCTCCAACTGGTGCACTACGTCGGGCCCGAGCACCGCCGTTTTAAGGCGTCGGATGGCGGTGGCCACGTACCGGACATCTACCGCTGCCCTGCTCGCTATGTTTGCGGCAACGTCCAGCCCAGGCCCCCGGCACCCAGCACGTCCCCGACCCTGGTCACCCTCGTCGCCACGGCCCTCCCCTTCGACAGCCACTCGAATCCGCGAGCACGGAGGTGCGGATTCCTGAGCAATTGCTCCCTGACGACAGCCGCTACTCCTGCCGGAGGGTAGGCGCGGCGCGATTCGACCATGTTCCAGACAGTGATCAGGTCCTGGTAAAAGACAGGCAGCACCTTGAGGGCGACCTCCAAACTGTCACGGTCGACGAACAGGAGCTGCGTGTCGTAGTTGAGGTTACGCACCTGGCGGAAAAAATACGTCGCCAGGGCGCACCACCTAGGAGGAGGCTCGACGTAAAGGTATCGCTGCAAGGTCTGAAGGAGGAAGGTCGCGACCTGGGTGCGGACGCACACCAGCGACTGACTGCCCTCCTCAATAGGGAGACTCAGAACCTGCGCAGCGACCCAGTGCATCTTTTTGTCCCAGAAGAAGTCGACCAACGTTCTCTGGATGTCAGCGACAAAGCCAGGAGGAGGGACCAAAGTGACCAGCCGGTACCACAGCATGGCGGCCACCAGCTGGTTTATGACCAGCACTCGGCTCCTGTAAGATAGCACTCAGAGCAGTCCTGTCCAGCGGCCTAGGCGAGCCGAGACTTTGGCCTCCAGCTCCTAGTATTCGTGGTGTTACCGGTTTATTGGTCTCTCTGCCTTCAAACACCATTAACCACACAATTTCAGTCCTACTTCAATCCATGCCCACTTTTCTTCCCATGAACACTGTCCCTTCATTGTCTTTAAATCTTGTCACTTGCGACTAAAGTCTGCAATTTAGTTATTACTGTCTCTTGTCAGCCATTACCTTCAGAGGCTGCCTTTCTAGCAGCTTCAAAAACAGTGAGAATTCCATGGGATTTTCTTTATTATGGACTTTACAGTTTAAAATGCAGACTTCTTGTGGTAATTGTACGGCATTTTGGAGATTATGAGCTTCACCCCCAATTCTATTTGGGGTTCCTGCAGCCAAGAGCACTTTGCTGTGCTGAAGTGCTCGCTGACAGACCTCCTTGGGCTATGACTTCATGCAGGCTAGTAACAGCCCAGCTGGCGTTCTGAGTACCATTCTCAACAAACAAAGATATGTCTATGAAGATAACTCAATCTGGATTCTGCAAGGGTTCCTTAGCCACCCGAGCTGCTGCAGAATTTCCGCACAATCATGTTCGCCTTTGACCTAATCAGTCTCTTCCCCTCCTCCTCCTCCCCCCCCCCCCAACTCTCCCCCAACCCCCCCCCCCCCCACCACCAATTGGTTCTGCGGGGTTGGGAGCAAAATTGGACTGAACTGGTGGCAACAAGGTGGAGGTTGGGAGCTTCCAAGAGGGTGAGAGGCCTGATTCATAGACAACATGGCAAGGACTGTGTGAGGGCACTTCACAATCAGTTTCTGATTCAATACAGGATGCTGTGGCTATTAGCACCTTGGAGGTACCTTTCGTAGCTCTCAAACGGCTACCCCATCCCAGCGCCACTGGGTCCAACCGAGCATAACACAATAGTAGCTAATGGGCCAATGTCTGTCACTGTTTTCCTGGGGCAGTACAGCTTTCATATAACTGTCCTTTTCATGGACATGAAGAGTGAAAAGGTCTCCTGTTATTTGGGATACCCAAAGCTGAGGCTGAGCACACAGCAGATTTTAATTTTTGGAAGGCAGAATGCTACTTTGGGGTCAGTCTGCTTGGATTCACTCTTTTCTTTCAGGAGATCATTCAGTGGCGGAGCTAGATGTGCGCAACTACCAATCCAGTTTCACTTGAAATTACAATGACCTAGAAAAGATCTGAATTCCCGAATAGTAGTGGGTTATTTGGCTGTTCAAGTAACGGCTGTCCAGTCCTGCCTTATTTCATGTTTTCCTGCTGAAATGTTTTGTCCCAGGTATTCTACCTCTTCTTGGGCGAGTTGCACCTTCTTCAGGTTTGCCTTAAAGAGTACAAACGATCAAGGAGAATGCTTAAAACTGCCCTATGCTGTTCCTTAGTCTGGAATGCTATTTGAATATCACCCATATACTGAATCATTGTGGATGTTATCAGAGGCAATTCCCACAAATGATCTTGCAAGGCCATGTGGAATATAGTAGGGCGACTGTGAAAGCTCTGCAGTAGATGCATCCAGATATACTGTCGTTGTTGGCTGGGAAAAGCAAACCATGGTTGTCCCTCACAGGCCAAAGGAACGGACCCAAATCCGTTGGCCATGTCTATCACTAAAAAATATTTGTATTTGGGTGAAAGAGAATTAAAAATGGCACAGGGATCTGCAACCAAGGGTGCTTTTTGGTCAATGCATTGGGTCACTTTCCGGTAATCTACTGTAAGATGTGAAGTTCAGTCTGTCTTTTTAACCAGATGAACTATGGACTTCTACTGGTATACCTTGTTGCTCTAATCATTTGATTACAGGTAAAACATCAGCAATGGAGACAAAACTAATGGAGTATTGTTTAGTACATGCTGGGAGAACTCCAGTAAAAGTGGGTCATCTTTAACAGGCCGCAGTCATTTTTGTCCTTTGCCCAAATGGGATGATTCTGCCATTCTTCCTGTTTGAGATGTCGTATTGACCAAATAACATTAGATTAGATTACTTACAGAGTGGAAATAGGCCCTTCGGCCCAACAAATCCACACCGACCCGCCGAAGCGCAACCCACCCATACAATTACGTCTTACATAACACTACGGGCAATTTAGCATAACCAATTCACCTGACCTGCACATCTTTGGACTGTGGGAGGAAACCGGAGCATCCGGAGAAAACCCACGCAGACACGGGGAGAACGTGCAAACTCCACACAGTCGCCTGAGGCGGGAATTGAAACCGGGTCTCTGGCGCTGTGAGGCAGCAGTGCTAACCACTGTGCCACCATGCCGCCCACTAACATGGCCATTCTCAAAGTGTAACAGCAAATGTATTGAGTTAATACATCTATCGCTAATAGGGCCTGTGGTATGGGTCTAACCCATACAGATGCAAAAATCTCGTTGGCTTCAATCTTATTGGCAGAGGCTTAGTTTTCTCAAGTCTTAGTTCTTTCCCCCCTACTCCTATAGCAGTTCTCCGCTATCCCTCCAAAGGTAAACTATGTCCATCAATTAAGGGTAAACATGTTAGTTCTGCACTAATGTCAAAAAGGCAGTCAACTTTCCTATCACCCACCCCATCAAAATATAGCAGCTATCCAAATGGTTCTCGATGGCTGTGAAAATAATGGGCTCAAAGATGGTGATGGGTTGCTCTAGTTTTTTATTAATGAGTTCTTTTACCTGAAGTTAATTACAGCGCTGGAGCTGTTCCAATAACATAAGATGCTCGTTCAAGAACAACCTCTCCCATCCAGACTCTTTCTTATCCAGTTTGGGGGCCTGTTTTGTCAGTATTTCCCTTTTCTAAGTTGCACCTTTTAGCCAAATCACCCTCTTTTCCACAACTGTCACACTTCCCTGGGTTTTTCTCAGTGTTAGGAGCCTCTATGGTCTGCACGGCTCTGAGCTTCAATTCTATATTTGCCCCCAGACGATTAGCTTCCTCTATTACTTCACCACAAGTGGGTGAGCTTTTATCCAAATCATGACATTGTACTTTTAACATCTTAGCTAGTTCAAACTGTAAGGCTGCTCCGAAAGCAGCCTTTACTAGGACCAAATTTCGTCCTCTTTCTCTGGATTGTTATTAGGAGCTAGACCAGGAAGCTTGATCCAGACATCAACAAATCTTTCTGCAAAGTTTTTAACATCTTCACTTCCATTCTGTTGGCATGCAGGTTTTTTACTCCAGTCAGTTTTAGATGGTCCAAATTTTTGCAGCCAATTGTGGATTGCCTGCCAACTGTGATTTAAAGTCTGTCCTTCCTGTCCCATGTGGTTGTTAACCCTGCAGTACAATGTTTGTCGTGCATTGTTCCCCATTGTGGCAAACAAGATTAGAACTCCATCCATAGACTGTCAGGTAGATATTTTCTTGAGTTTTTCTAACCCTTTCCATGTTTTCATACCTCCCCTCTTCAGGTGTGGCAATTCTTTGGGCCTACTTTCAACTAGTTTGTCTCATGGATTAAAATTGGAGAAATTTATATCTTATCCCAAACCTCTCCCTCAATCTTTACTTTTCTTCCCTTCTGTCGTTTCCTCCATACAGGCCTCATAACAACAGGGGGTGCCTCTTATCTTCTGAACTGATGGATGTGTCAGAACTTCCCTCAGGGCAGTGGGCACCACTGATAGTACGAATGTTATCTGGGCCATCACCTGGAGGGGCTGGTTGAGGCAAGGGTTTTGGATACAATGAGGCAATCACGTAGGGAGGAGGTGATGTGTGTGACGTAGTTTTAATTGTTCTAATTCCTTTTGAGTTTGTGACAATTCTTTCTCTGTGGTTTTTAATTCCTCTCAAACAGGTTTTATTTCCTCTCTTAGACTATGAATTTCTCTATCATAATTCAATTTTTCAATTCTTTCTTGTCTCTATCTGAGTTGTTGTATTACACAGTGTGACCAGCAATTTTTTTTCTTATTTTTATATGGGTAGTCTTTCCCCAGACCCATTTAATATCATCCAGGGACCACTGCCCATGGAGGTTCCATACTTTAGACAAATTTTAGTCAGAGTCGTAGGATGGTTAAGTTGTTGTTCAATATGTTCCCTTAATTTCTACAAGACTTCATCCACAACAATGTCAGGTGGTGCCTGACCACCTTTAACTTTGGTAGGTAGTTCAAATTTAGACATTATCCCTGGATTTCAGGTTAGATTTGAACCAAAATAGACTCTCTAAGAGTCATAGACAATGGCTCTCCTTTTTCTGTCCTATGTCTCAGATCGAAACTGTCTTGTAGTTTCAGATCGCGTCAGACAGGGAAAATCTCAGACCACCACTTCCCCGCTTTGGATGTTTATTACATGAAGAGTCCTTACCTCTCGGTGACGATTAGATTGAAATGATTTTCAAAACCTCTTCCCCTTTATCCTTTTGCGATCCTGCTGACTACGCCTAGTTGTTGGGTACTCATGTCCCCGATAGTAGGAATAACCAGGCAGGGATCTACACGATGTTTTCTTGAAATCTTTATTGCAGAAGCATGGTGTTAATGGTACATAGCAAGGTGATGCAAAGCAGATCTATCTGTATTTGCCTGATATTCTTATACTTTATTTCTCCATTCTATGCTCTCTTGTTTACCCAATCCTTAGTGTCCACTTATCATCCCATTTACTTCTAACCAATCACATTTTACATGTCCAACCACAAGACGTTTCTCGTTATTCTGTAGTTATCTGTTAAGCTAGGCATGACCAAAACTTGCTCATCAACATCACTTGTTCCTACCGTAATTGCCAGATGTTTCCTTTAAGGATAATTCACTTGCAACCAGTTTCATGCCTGCGGCTAATGTTTGAATTCCGATTGTCTCAACACAATAATGTCTTTCCTTTACCCTTCTCAGACTTACCCACATGAACTCTGTTGTATCCCACACAGGGGCTCCCCAATTTCAGAATCTTGGACTTACAAATGCGAGTAATTATGAACATGATCCTGTACTGATTTTCAAGTTTGAAGACCTGACATTTCTTACACTTATGAATGGCTGCTTCCCATTGTCCTGAATTGTGCTAATGACATGTAAACAAATTGACCTGGGAGCTGCCTGTATATTCCTCTCTTACCATGTCTGTGCTTTTTGATATACCATTAATTATCATAATTGATCCCTTGACACCATTAGATAGTTTGACACCCTTTGCATAAATATTGGCCCCAGTGCAGTTCAGACTATCCCAATGGTACAGCTGCACCTTTCCCTAGTGCAAATGGCGCACAGATCAGAGTGCATTTCTCCCACACCAGGCTTTCAGCAGGATACTTGTCTTCCTCATTGGATTTGGCCTATGCTAATTTACAGGCGAGTTAGGTAATCATCCAAAGGTTATAATCTTCAAATTCTGTAATTTGCTGTTACCTACACAGACCATTACCACTGGACCCTCCCCCTATCTTTGAAAATAGTTTTTGAACTCTGAGTAGATATCTGAAACCCTGGTACAATGGCATGCAAAATAGCCACCTAATACTGAAGATTTGTGCTCCAGAATTTGCCGCTCCCCTAGCCAAGCTGTTCCAGTACAGTTACACTGGCATCTGCCCAACAATGTGGAAAATTGTCTGGAAATAAAATGCAGGACAAACCCAGACCGTCCAGTTATTGCCCCATCAGTCTCCTCTTGTTCATCAGTATAGTGATGGAAGGTGTCATCAACAGTATTATTAAACAGCACCTGCTCAGCAATAGCCTGCTCAGTGACGCCCAGTTTGGATTCCACCAGGGCCACTCAGCTCCTGACCTCATTACAGCCTTGGTTTAAACATTGAAAAAAAAACTGAATTCCAGAGGTGAGGGGAGAGTGACAGGCCTTGACATCAAAATTGTAGCTAACTGAGTGCGGCATCAAGGATCAGAAACAAAACTGGAATCAATGGGAATCCAGGGGCAAATTCTTAGGTGGTTAGAGTCAAACCTGACACATAGGAAGGTGGTCATGGTTGTTGGAGGTCAGTCATCTCAGCTCCAGGACACTTATGCACGAGTTCCTCAGGGTAGTGCCCTAGGCCCAACCATCTTCAGCTGCTTCATCAATGACCTTCCCTCCATCATAAGGTCAGAGGTGGGGATGTTCGATGATAATTGCACAATGTTGAGCACCATTTGCGACTCCTCAGATACTGAAGCAGTCCATGTTTAAATTTAAGAAGATCTTGACAATATCTAGGTTTGGGCTGACAAGTGACAAGTAACATTGACCACCTCCACTAAAAGTCAATCTAAATACCACCCCTTGACAGTCAATTGTGTTACCATTACCAAATCCCCCACTGTCATCATCCTGGGGGTTATCATTGACCAGAAACTTAACTGAACTTACCATATAAAAAACATTGGCTACAAGAGCAGGTCAGAGACAAAGGATACTGCAGCGAGTAACCCTGACTTCCCAAAGACTGTCCAATATCTACAAGGCACAAGTCAGGAATGTGATGGAATACTCCCCACTTGCCTGGATGAGTGCAGCTCCAACAACACTCAAGAAGCTTGACACCTTCCAGGATAAAGCAGCCCACTGATTGGTATTACATTCACAACCATCCACTCTCTGCACCAACGATGCTCAGGAGCAGCAGTTTTTACGATCTACAAGAACTATTGCAGAAATTCATTGAAGATCCTTAGACAGCACCTTTCAAACCCACTATCAGTTTCATCTCAAAGAACAAGGGCAACACCACCACCTTCAAGATCTCCTCCAAGCCATTTACTCTCCAGTTTTGGAAATATATTGCCATTCCTTCACTGTCACTGGATCAAAATCCTGGAATTCCCTCCCTAAAGGCATTGTGGGTCAACCCACAGCAGGTGGACTGCAGCAGTTCAAGAAGGCAGCTCACCACCACCTTCTCAAGAACAACTTGGGATGGGCTATAAATGTTGGCCCAGCTAGCGACACCCACATATCCCACAAATGAATAAAAAGAAGTGAGATAACGAGAGTTCAGAGTTCCTGTTAGAGTAAAAAGTAAGGCTGGTAGGATTAGAGAACAATAGATGAATAAAGATATTGAGGTTCTAGTCAAGAAAAAAAGAATCATATGTCTGATAGAGACAACTTGGTTTAAATAAACTTCTTGAGCAATATAAAGAGGGTAGGGGCATTCTTAAGATGGAGATCAGGAAAGCAAAGAGCAGAAATGAGATAGCTTTGGCAAATAAGGTTAAGGATAATCCAAAGAGATTCCACAGGTTTATTGGGAGAACTAGGAAGGGTCATGAAAAAGCTTTAGTGGGTAAGGTTAAGGATAATCCTAAAGCGTTCTACACTTATGTGAGGAACAAGAGGATGGCCAAATTGAGGGTCAGGCCGATCAGGGATAGTGAAGGGAACTTGAAGGGTCCTTAATGAATACTTTGCTTCAGTAGTCACTACTGGGAGGGAACTTGATGTTTCAGAGGACAGCATGAAACAGATTGATATGCTAGAATAGGTTGATGTTAGGAAGGAAGATGTGCAGAAAATTTTGAAAAACATAAGGAGAGATAAATCCCCTGGTCCAGACAGGATAATTCTTAGGTTACTACAGTAAGTGAGGGAAGAGATTGCTGCACCTTTGCTGATGATTTGCCACTGGAATTGTAGCGGGTGATTAGAGGGTGGAAAATACTTGTTTGAGAAAGGGAAAAAGGATAATCCTTGGAATTATGTCAGTGGTGGGCAAATGCTGGAGAGTGCTCTGAGAGAGAGGATTTATGATTATTTGATTGATTGATTGTAGTTTGATTAGAGACAGTCAGCATGGCTTTGTGAGGGGCAGGTCATGCCTCACAAACTTATTGAATTCTTTGAGGATGTGATAAAACACATTGATGAAGGTAGAGCAGTGGATGTGGTATACATGAATTTTAGCAAGGTGTTTGATAATGTTCCACACAGTAGGCTCATTCAGAAAGTAAGGTGGCATGAGATACAGGGAAATCTGGCTGTCTGGATATAAATTGGCTGGCCCATAGAAGACAGAGGGTGGTGATAGATGGTAAGTATTTAGCCTGGAGCTTGGTGACCAATGGTGTTCTGCAGGGATCTGTTCTAAGACTCCTGCTCTTTGTGGTTTTTATAAATGACTTGGATGATATGAAAGTTGGTAGAGTTGTGGATTGTGTGGAGGGTTGTTGTAGGTTGCATTGGAACATTGATAGAATGCAGAACTGGGCTGATGGAGTTCAACCTGGAAAAGTGTGAAGTGATTCACTTTGGTGTACCATGCTTCTTTTTCCTAGGGATGAATTTCTGTTGTGTTTCCAGAAACTCCTGCCATCACTGTTCCACTGTCTTTCCTGCTAGGCTCCTCTCCCAGTCGATTCTACCCAGCTCCTCCCTCAAACCTCTGTAGCTGCCTTTATTGGGCAATAACTTCAACAGATGAACCAACATGTAGCAATAACTTCAACAGATGAACCAACATCTAGCTGAAGAAATTCCTCCTCATCTTAATTTTCAAAGGTCATCCCTTCACTACGAGGAAGCATCTTCTCTACATCCACTCTATCCAGGTTTTCGGTATAGCGTAAGTTTCAATGAAGTACCCCTCATCTTTCTAAGCTTCATCGATACTGACCCAGAGTCCTCTACCACTCCTCATATGTCAAGCCCTTTGTCCCCAGGATCATTCTTGTGAACCACTCATGTGAAATAACCCATTAATGTGTTGGATCTTTAGTTTGACCATATCAATAACCAATCAAAATTTAAGTGGCATTAGTAGCTGATGCACAGATTTGCCAGTCAATAACATGAGACCACCATGGAGATTTCTCACTAAAAGAGGCTGTCAAGTTTGAAATCTTTTGAAGACAGAAACTGCTGAGCTGTTTCTCTGTCTGTGACAGTGCGCTGCACTCCCAGGACTGTACCTGAGAGCCAAGTTAAATATATTGTTGGATATAATTTCAGTCATCTCAAAAAAAACCTTAGATTATGTACAAGATCCATAGCAAGTATGACACACTACTGCCCTCTACTACCCTCGAGGTAATTAGGGATGGACAATGAATACTGGTCTAGCCAGTGATGTATCCCTTGAATAAATATGCAAACAAAAATCTCATTTCAATCTGAACTGCCCTGCTATAAAGCAGCACTGCAGAATGGGAGCTTGTACACATCCAATTGGGATCTCTGATGAGGAACAGGAGGGATACCAATAGCAACAGCACAAGGACAAACAGCAGCAACCCTCTCGACAGGCACATCCATCTCCATCACACAGACATGGTGGAGACAGAGACCTAGTTCCAAGGGGGATATATGCCTGGCAAAAGGTATGTAAGTAGAGGATTGGCTTCCTCAATTGACAGATAAATAGTGCCTTGCAACAGTCAGACCTCTGTGCCATGTCTTTGCTGATATCTGCAGTCTCCTGGAAGAAAACCTCTTTCTAATGGAGTCAAGGTGGGTATGTATTATCAGTGTTTTCTAAGGTTAGTACAGCCCTGAACAGCTTCACGTCCAGACTCCTGCAGGATTTCAGTCAGCTGACCAAAAGTACATCTCTCAATGTGTGCTATACTATAACTGTCAAAGATGTTACTTTGATTCTGATGAGGCAACGGAAATTCTATGGATTATTGTCGTGTACGTACATGAACTTCTGCCAGTTTGGTGAAGTCTGATTGGATTGCAATGTAGAATTCAATTCCTTTAGAGGCTCCCTCCAGGGTAAGCCCTCGGATCAGGAGTATGGTCAGAATCACATAAGGTAATGTCGCAGTGAAATAAACCACCTGAGCACAGAATAAATTATTAGATATTCCCATATTCCCCATTTAAAGTATTCAACTTAACTGAATATTAAAGCAATAGGATTTTAATCGATGCAGAGAATGAAACAGAACAGAATTAGAGGAATAATAATCAGCTGGAGTACATATTTGAAACTGAGATAGGTACTGTAACTGAAATTAAATCATACATTATTTTTCTAAGATATGATATATACTCATGAAAAGTTATATGTCGAAGGGTAAGATTTTAATTCAAAGATAGGGAGTTTGCTGTCACAAGAGAGAGATTTTGGAGAGATTGTAATCCATTCTGACCTATAAACAAGCTATTGTACTTACTATGTCGCAGACTGTTCCCATCAACCCAACCACCAACAGTAATGCAAGGGGATAATAGCTTGTAAGCAAACACGAGAAGCTGAACACATACCTTCACAGGTGTGCTGTTCTATATTGCTATCCAGTAAGTTTACATCACAGCATGTTTGGTTTCATATTCGAAGTGGGTAGTAGTACAAAAAATTTGTACTTTTGGGCTAAAGATCAGGGTTCAACACATGCATGAGGGAAACAAAATTCCCCAGAGTCCCTGTAGCAGTAACTGAAATCCTTAAAATGAGGGAGACATTGCAGGAATACTGCTGTTCTTTTCCTCAGGAGAAAGATCTACAGATCTCCCTCAGGCCTGAAGTGCCAATTAAGTTTTATGAATCTCCCACTCTTCAATGAGACACTGTTAACATTACCTGGGAGATAAACCAGCCACTTCACAAATAATTTATAAGCTCTAGTTTTATTGTTATAGAAATCTGTATTTTTATAATTGTTTTAATTCTACTCAGCACTAATCATTTACCTTTCCTGAAGATTTGATTCCTTTTGATAACACCGCCCCAATTATTAGCCAGGCCAGAAACAGACAGAGGGCTAAATACCAGATGATCTCCCCAGTCTCATCCATTGAACTTGTACGGCATAAAACCACTTGACTGAACAAAATAACAATAGAAAACAGTTTGTCTAAGGTCAAATGTCTTTGCACAGAGACACCTTATAAGGTTAACAGGTTTTGTCCAGGTATTTTTCAATTATCCTGTTCAAAAGTGTTATTACATATCTTTGGAGCAGATGGGAAATGAACTCAGACCTGCTGGCTCAGTTGAAGGGACATTACCACCACATCACAAGGGATCTTCAAGATTTTGTTCACACTGTGAACGCTGATGAAATTCCTCAGATTCTAATTTAATTCAAAAACAAACATTCATAAGAAATGATTCATTGACTGCTTTACCATGCACAGGAACCCCTTCATTGACTTCCTGACTATAAATATGAATACAGGAACAGAGGAAGGCTATTTAACCCCTTGAGCCTGTCCTACCAGGAAATGAGCTTGTGACTGATCTGTGACCTGACCTCCACCACCTCAGCTTCGCCCTCACTCCTTAATGAAATAGATAAAAGTCTGAGATGAATAAGGAAATCTAGCAACTCAGAGACACATGCTAAAGGCAAAACTGACCGACCCCAGCAACCTCTACATCTGGACAATGTTCCTTTTAATCACTGGAGAAAAATAGCAACTAACATGCTTACAGTGCATGGGCAGGACATATCCTCATGACTGATAACTTCACTAAACTAATAACTGTTTGATGAATTGGTAATATGATGAGTGTAAGCATTACTTAAATAATTCCTACTATTGTCAGTTTATTTGGCATATCAAAGTAGATAGTATCTGACAATGGATCGCAGATCTTTGTCAAACCAACCTAAGGCATGTGTGTCAAAGGAGGAGTGACTCATATCCCCCTATCAGCTTACTATCCGAGGTTCAGAAAAGATTTACAAGGATGTTGCCATGGTTGGAGAATTTGAGCTGTAGAGAGAGGTTGAATAGGCTGCGGTTGTTTTCCCTTCAGCATCAGAGGCTGAGATTTATAAAATCATGAGGGGCATGGATAGGATAAATAGACAAGGTATTTTCCCTGGGGAGGGAAGTGTCCAGAACTGGAAGGCATAGGTTTAGAGTGAGGGGGAAAGGTATAAAAGAGTCCAAAGAGGCAACTTTTTCATGCAAGAGTCATACATGTATGGAATGAGCTGCCAAAGGAAGTGGTGGAGGCTAGTACAATTGCAACATTTAAAAGGCATCTGGATGGGTATATGAATAGGAAAGTTATGGAAGGATATGGGTCCAGTGCTGGCAAGTGGGACGAGATTGGGTTGGGATATCTGGTCAGCATGGACAAGTTGAACTGAAAAGTCTGTTTCAGTGCTGTACATCTCTATGACTCTATTAATGTTGTTAATACTGTTTCAATATATTTTTATAATTATTAAAAGGACAACAGGTACCTGTATAAAACAGTTTCATTTGTCTGTTTGCGACCTCTTATCTTTGGAAAAAACGGTTATGTCAGGTTATATCTCAACATCAACGTGTGATATACCATTTCGAAAAATGGTCATGATGCCAGCAATATATCATGGCATGTGACATAGTGGTACAAAGTTCTCAGTCTCCATCTTACTGACCTCTAGCCTCTTGCAGCATGACATGCTGAGAAACATACTACAGTACATTTGATTATTGAGCTTGAGTCCAAACGCACAATTGTCAGTGACTGTAGTGGACACTAGTAAATATGAGGAGCTATAACAAGTCGATTGAATTCTTTAGTACTGCATAACCCACATTTCATCTTTATGTTATAGGCGTGAATAAAAGTGTCACAGTGTGATAGTTGCAAATCACCAGCATTTCATGCCATATCAAGTCAAGGCCAGAAATAGAGAATACCCAAGGAACTAATAATAAAAGGGAACTTAAGCTAATTAATATCAGCAGTGAAAAAGTATTGGAAAAAAACTAAGTGATGAAAAGCCAATAGATCCCCAGGACCTAAAGGGGTACACCCTCATCTGAAAAGAGGTATCTACAGAGATAATGGACCAATGAGTGAATATGTTTCAGAATCCCTATGGTTTAGAATGGTCTCAGTGAATTTAGCAAATGTACCATTACTTTCCAAGAAAAAACAGGAAAGTGAAAATAGGAACTGACTGACCAGGCAGCTGACATCAATTGATGGAAAAATGTTTTAATGTTATTATCAAGAGAAACCTAACAACCCATTACAAACATATTATACGATACATATTTACTAAATGAAAATCATATTCAATTAATTTGTTAGATGCTTTCTTGGTTACAAATAATGAAGAATTTGGATTTTCAAAGGTATTCAGTTATGTCGGAGAAAAGATTAGTGTACAAATAAAATGGTCATGGCGTTAAGGGGGCACATCAGCATGGATGGAGAATAGACAGCATGATTTCAAAAGGCAGATCATACTTGACTAACTTAATTGATAATTTTTAATGAAATAATGGATAATGCTGATGATGGAAATCCAATGTATGTTGTATATATCGATTTTAAAAATACATTTGACACATTAAAAAAACTGGTTAATAAAACTGATGCTTCTGGTATAGGAGGACCTGTGTCCAACTGTGTTTTAAAATGGCTTAAATGTAGAATACAATGAATTATAGGAATTGGTTATTGTCATAGTGAAGGGTAATATACAGTGGTGTATCCCAAGGATCAATACTGGATCCATGATTTGATTTGTGCTTACTCTAAATAGCCTGACTCCAGAATGCAGAATAGTACTTCAAGATCTTGCGGAAGAAACCAGACTTCAAGAATTGGTGAGCAGTGACAATGATAGAAATTGCCTCCAACTTTAGACCATCAGACCATAAGACATAGAAGTGGAAGCAAGGCCATTTGGCCCATCGAGTCCACTCCGCCATTTAATCATACCTGATGAGCATTTCAACACCACTTACCCGCACACTCCTCGGAGGCCTTAATTCCTTGCGAAATCAAAAATTTATCAATCTCTGCCTTGAAGACATTTAACGTTCCAGCCTCCACTGTGCTCTGTGGCAATGAATTCCACAGGCCCACCACTCTCTGGCTGAAGACATGTCTCCTCATTTCCGTTCTGAATTGAACCCCTCTAATTCTAAAGTTGTGCCCACGGGTCCTAGTCTCCCCACCTAATGGAAACAACTTCCCAGAGTCCACCCTTTTAAGCCATGCATTATCTTGCAAGTTTCTATTAGATCTCCCCTCAACCTTCTAAACTCTAAACAATCCCAGGATCCTCAGTGTTCATCGTATGTTAGGCCACCATTCCAGAGATCATCCAGGTGAATCTCCGCTGGACACGCTCCAGTGCAGTGAGTCCTTCCTGAGGTGTGGGGCCCAAAATTGGACACACTACTCTAAATGGGGCCTAGCTAAAGTTTTATAAAGTCTCAGAAGCACATCGCTGCTTTTACATTCCAGCCCTCTTGAGATAAATGACAACATTACATTTGCTTTCTTAATCACAGATTCAACCTGCAAATTAACCTTTAGAGAATCCTGGACTAGCACTTCCACATCACTTTATACTTTGGCTTTAGGAATTTTCTTACTATTTAGAAAATAGTCCATGCCTGTATTCTTTTTTCCAAAGTGCAAGACCTCACATTTGCTCACTTTGAATTTCATCAGCCAGTTCCTGGACCACTCTCCTAAACTGTCTAAATCTTTCTGCAGCCTCCCCACCTCCTCAGTACTACCTGCCTGTCCACATAACTTCCAAAGATCGTCAAGCTTCACCAGATTGCCACCAGTCCCTTCATTTAGATCATTAACATAAAGTGAACAGCTGTGGCCCCTACACCAAACCCTGCGGGACACTACTGGTCACTGGCTGCCATTCCGAAAAAGAACCTTTTATCCCAATTCTCTGCCTTCTGTCAGACAGCCAATCCTCAATCCATGCCAGTAGCTCACCTCAAACACCATGGGCGCTCATCTTACTCAGCAGCCTCTCATGAGGCACCTTATCAAAGGCCTTTTGGAAGTCTAGATAGATTGTTTTTACTGGGTTTCCCTGGTCTAACTTACTTGTTACCTCTTCAAAGTATTGAAAGGTTTGTCAGGCACAACCTCCCCTTACAAAATCCATGCTGACTTGTTCTAATCTGACCCTGCACTTCCAAGAATTTAGATGTCTCATCTTTAACAATGGATTCTAGAATTTTACCAACAACTTAGGTTAGGCTAATCGGCTTATAATTTTCCATCTTATGTCTTGATTCTTTCTTGAAGAAGGGAATAACAACAGCGATTTTCCAATCATCTGGGACTTTCACTGACACTAATGAGCTTTGAAAGATCACAACCAACACCTCCGCTATTTCCTCTGAACTCTAGGATGTAGCCTATCGAGGCCAAGAGATTTAAGAATTTTTACATCTTTTAGCTTCTCTAGCATTTTCTCTTTTGTAATGGCTACCATACTCAACTCTGTCCCCTGACTCTCCTTAATTGTTGGGATATTACTCGTGTCTTCCACTGTGAAGATTGACGCAAAGTACTTATTAAGTTCTTCAGCTATTTCCTTATCTCCCAGCACTAGCCTTCCTACATCAATTTGGAGCAGCCTAATGTCTACTTTTGCCTCTCGTTTGTTTCTTATGTATTGAAAGAAACTTTTACTACCATTTCTAATATTACTGGCTAGTCTACCTTCATTTGATCTTCTCCTTTCTTATTTCTCTTCTTGTTATTCTTTGTTTGTTTTTGTACTCTTCCCAATCTTCTGATTTCCGAGCGCTCCTGGCCACTTTATAGACTCTCTCTTTTTCTTTGACACATTTCCTGACTTCCTTTGTCAGCTATGGCTGTCTAATCACCCCCACCCCCTCACCCGATAATCTTTATTTTCCTTGGGATGAACCTCTGTACTGTGTCCTAAATTACATCCAGAAACTCCTGCCATTGTTGCTCTGTCTTCCCCACTAGGCTCTGCTTCCAGTCAATTTTCTTCAGTTCTTCTCTCATGCGCCTGTGATTATCTTTATTTAACTGTAACAACATTACATCCGATTTTGCCTTCTCTCATTCAAACTGCACACTGAAATCTACCATATTCTGTTCGCTGCCTCCTACGTATTCCCTTACTATGCCTCATTACATAGCACTAAGTCCAGAATAGCCTGCTCCCTTGTGGGCTCCATCATAAGCTGTTCCAAAAAGCCATTCTCTAAGCATTCCATGAATTCCCTTTCTATGGATCCACCGGCAACATTATTCATCCAGTCCACCTACATATTGAAGTCCCCCTTGCCTTTCTGACATGTCCTGTCTATTTCCCAGTCCATCTTACCCTACTGGTCTTGACCACTGTTAAGAGGTCTGCACATAACTCCCATCATGTTTTTTTGACCTTTGAGGTTCCTCAACTCCACCCACACAGACTCCAAATCATCTGACCCGAATGTCATTCAGTGCCATAGATTTAATTTCATTCTTAACTAACAAGGCAACCTGCCCCCTCCACCCACCTCCCTGTCTTTTCGATAAGCTGTAAATCCTTGGATGTTTAACTGCCAGTCCTGAAACCCCTGTAATCATGTCTCTGTGATGCCTACATCATAATTATTCACAATGATTTGTGCCATTAATTCATCTACTTTGTTACGAATACTACGAGCATTCAGATGAAGCATCTTAATGATAATTTTCTTATCCTCATGATTTCTAGTAATAAATCCTAAGTTATCCTTCGTTTTTGCTTCATTCCTCGTCTGCCTTGAACTCAAACCCTGCACACATGCTAACTTGCTGCTTTACATGGATGAGTTCCAAATGCACAGATTTCATGTGTGATTTCATACTGAATGGCCCAAAAAGACCTGGGCATTTCAGTTGTGGAAGTGACCAAGAAAAGAAACCCTGTTCAGCATCTGGAAGGGGCTGCTCTCCAATCATGTGTTGTTTCTCCCACATTTGCTACTGATAGGGTGACTAGTGCAGAAATGTCGGGGAGAAACAGCCTGTGATTGCAGGAGCAGTAAGCAGAGGTGAGTGGGGGGCACATAATCCTGAGCACCACAACAGTAATGATGTGAGAGGCTGTTGGGGAGATGTTCCTCTGGGGGAAGAGACTGCCAATGAGAGAGGCAATGAGGAGACACTGATGGGAACAAGGCTGCCATGAGGAGATGTTGCTGTGGGGCAAGCGCTGCCAAGGAGACAGTGGTTTCTGTTGGTAGAGACTACAAGGGGGAAATGGCGTTGCTAGGAGAGAAAGGCTACAATGTAGAGGCCAGGAAGAAAAGAAGGTGTAAAGGGAAAAGGTTGTGAAGGGAACAGAACAGCTTTAAACTTGTCAATTAAAAATTTACTGTTGGTCAGAAAAATGTCAAGCCTCTGAGACAATGAATTCCTTGCAAATAAATGTGACATCTTTAGCTTAAGGCTGTGTAAATTCAAGACTGTACAGGAAAAAAAGCAGTGAATATTATTCTAATGCACACTATTATTTGGATAATTGAATACTGAATAGATTCATTTCAATAAAAACAGGTTTGTTTTTTGTGTTAACATCTCTCAAATTATTTTGCATACCATGAACACCTGAGATGCAAGGACTGTGTTAAAGTTAAGCTTGCAATTTTTTTGTATGAACTGAGATCCCAAACAATGATAAACAGCTGCATTTTAATAGTGTTTTTCATGACTTGAAGATTTTTCAAAGTGTTAGTCAGTGAAGGAAACACTAGGGAAGTCTAATTAGATATTATAGTGGGAAGAAAAATAATCAAATAAGCAAACAATTAATTTAGGGGAGTCTATGGCAAAGGTGCATAACCTGAAAATTAGAGACAGAACCTTCAGGAGTGAAATTAGGAAACATTTACATAAGGCAGCTGGAAGAAGTTTAGAACTCAAATATGCAAGTAAGAATTGATGCTTGATTAAAAGCAATGTTGGATAAATTGTTAAATTAAAATCTATCGAGTCTAAGATATAGTAAAAAGGATAATAACTGGCCGGTTAAAATCCTCCAACTTCAAGCATATCCAATGAAAATGTGTTAGTTGTGACTTCACCAGTGTGGATAGGGTAGGGTAATGATTTTCTGTGCTGCAGTGTTCGTCAGTTATTTTTGAAAGAAGCTTTAGTTTCTAACTTCTGCCTATTGCCTTATACTGATTAAAATACTGCTGTGCTGACAATATTAATGCTTATCGTGGGTGCGCTGATTATATGTTTAATGGAGGATGATAATTGAGGATTCTTCAAATTCTGCTTTTGAGTTAGATCTCAGTTCCATACATGTCAACACGTGTACAGAAGATAATGTTCCTGCCTGACTGCATCACCTAACGGAAGTGTGAGTGAGAATGGAAAAGGAACCCCTGAAAATCAAAAACATCAAAATGGAGCATTCAAAATCTTAAAGAAGCTTTTGAAAGAAAGATATTTGACCTCTGTGACATGTTTATTCAGGCCAAATGGACAGGTAGATGGCAAATGGGATTTCATCCAAAGACACATGAAGTGATGCTTTTTTGGCAGAAGTGATGAGTAGAGGTAATACAGATTTAATGGCATTGTTCGAAAGAGCTTACGTGATTAAAAGTTGTTGGCAGTTGTTTTGCATTGATCATTGAAGGCAGCAAGATATTGGAATGTAAATGTGAAAAATTGATGAATACAGACAGGAAGCAGACAGCAATGTTTTTAAATTGGCAGGCTGGCCAATAAAAAACAGAACAGTCAAAGAAATGTGTCAGTGTAGTTCAATTCCCTGAGGGGTGTGCAGCATTGAGGTATTCATGCCACTCCCTAGTTCATCAGACCATAGCCATGTATTCCTTATATCCACCTGAGCCATCCTGGGCCATCACAGCATCCTCAATTCCAGCTACCTCCTCAAATAATAGCTCATTCTTTCATCTCTTCACCTCTGAGACATTACCCTTTGGTAAAGTCAGGTTGTGGAAGACATGCAAACAACTATGATGCCGGACACATTGTTTATAGTCTACAGCACGGTACTTCATCGGTCGAAGTATCTTCCTCAGTAGCCCTATTGTGATGGTTTTGTGCCTTTAAGAGAGATGTATTAGCTGCTGTTTCTCTTGCAGAGAGGTGTTGCCACAGAGACCAGACTGTCTGCTGCAGGCTGACAGTTGGTAAATAGTTTGGCAATATCCCTCAGTGTTTTTTTTCATGAGACAAAAGAGGCATAAATGGGTGAAGGGTTCATACAGACCCAGGAAAGGTTTAGCTTTTCTTTTAGTTCATGAGATGGTTTCTTCTGCTGCTGAGCTAACAGCTTGACTTCTCTGCTGTTAGAGTCTTAGGTGAAAGGCTTCCTCTTTGAAATAATATGAGGTAGACTATTTCTTTCAGTATTTTGTTCTGTTGGACAGAAGAGAGGCAGCACATGACGACTTTAACTGTTTTACTAAATTGCCTTGTCAAGTGTGTGTTTATGGGATGCTCCTTATATTGGAACAGTTGATAATGTTTTACTTAAGTACGAATCATCCTGTTAAGTATTTCAAAACAGTTAAAGTTATGACATTTATTTTTGTATTTTAATTGCGTCATAAGGATAATGTTTGTTTTGATTAAAGCCGAGTAGTCGACTAATCAAATCAAATCTGGAAGACAGCACCTTACACTAGCCTAGAAATAAATATTAAAGGTAGGGTCAAGGCTATCTCTTTACTATATCTTAGAAGGGTCTGGTCTCGTCCATAATACTGTGGTCTGCTTTAGAATGACCCCTGTGGAATCACGCACAGTGCAGTGCAACAACCCCACATCAGTCTGTGGATCCTCATGGGTGTCTACTGTATAAACTAACACTCTGAAAGAGTTAATGTTTGAGCTACATTGATCTCCACCCAATCTGCTGATGTCCCACAATTCTGAGTTAGGAATCAATTGGAGTCTGAACTGGTCTCCTGATGGAGATACACATGTCTTTGCTGCATATGGCTGATAATAAATCAAAATGCATTAAGGATTAGTGTAACCTGTACGTAGTTACTGTCATGTAATAAAATACACTGTGTAATCTAAGGCAAGTGCTGAGACTTACTCATGATCCATCGTACTCATAACTTGCTGGTGAGATAACTAACCCAGCACCTGAAAGTGGAGAAATTATTTGTTGAAGGTTAATTAAACAGTGAGAATGTGACTTTTTTGCCTCTCACCCGATCAAGTTCACCCATCTACCAATCTTTTCACCAGCTCTGAGAACAGAATATCCCACCCTTTATTTTGTTTGACTGGAGAATCTAGAACATGGAAGTCTAGCCTCAGGATAAAAGGTCACTTTCTGAGCACTAGGCTAAGCAGAAATTCATCAGATTGTGTTGAACGCCAGGCTGGAGGAGCCTCTACGTATTCTTTCTGCCCTTCTAACATATTTCAGTTTTGTCACTGATGTTAAGGACAAAACTCTATATAAATCTGAGTAGTTGTTGTTAACATCCTTTTAAAACTATATTCTAGGGTGCGAATGGTATTAAGGGAGACTAAATTTGGTATTGTTTTCAATATTGTCTCTCATTCTACTCATTTTTTATAAGAATAAAGCTTTGTTAAATAGTCAATGCTGATGTGATTCCCTTGTGGGCTGATTTGGTTTGAAGGAGTTCCTGACGGTGCTTCATTGACAGCCTGACATTGCTCTCTTAAAACTACCTGGGTTAGTCTCTCCCAGTGAATTCAGCTCCTTCATATCATTAAACATCTGTTCACTCCCAATTTCCCTAATAAATTTCCCTGGATTATGGGTTGAACACAATACTATATTCAATTGATAATTCAAAGAAAGGGAGATCCATCTTCAAACCCAAATATATAAGAAAATAAATATTTGTTTGATAAAATCTACACTGCTTAAATTCCTGTTAAAAGGAAAGCTGCGGTGTTACAAACCAGGGAAATACAAACTAAAGCAGGAGCCCCTGTTAGTATACAAGAGGAGAATAATGTAAATCTTGACTGCAATCAAACAGCTTCTCTCTCATTTACCAACGAACTATCCCAGGAGGAGTTGTTGGCCCAGCTATGCAGATTAGAGGTGTAGCTCCCTGAAACGTACTTACTCCTAGTATTGTTCACTCGGACCATGGTGAGGAATGGAGATTTTTGATCCATTTCGACAAGTTTCATTGTTTGTCTGCAGCCATGTTATATTAACAATTTCAAAATATCCATTGTCCAGAGAGAAATTGCAGATTGGATCTGGAAATTATGGAACAAGTTTTTAAAGGATAATTTACTTACTTAGGACTTACAGATTATTAGGAGGGCAGGCATTAACTGCTAATCTTAGTTGTGCAGGTCATTAGGCCTCTTTAGATGGCAGTTAACGGACAACCGCATTTGCTAAGATAAAACAGTTTATTATAGACCAGTCTGCCAATGAGGTACAGTCAACAATTCAAGAGTCTCCTGGTCACGTTCAATGAAGTCAACATTTTATTTCCAGTTTTTTGCTCAAATTCTTATATTTCAAATTCTAGTGATATAATTAAGGTCATTGTTCCACTCTGTCTGAATTAGTTTAATCCCTTTGCATGGCAACATTACAGATGGATCAGAACACAGAGTTATAGTCTGTACGCTGCACTCACACAGAGCCCAGCTCGGGCAAATCACCCTGTTTGCAATGGTCAATTTTACGGATTTTGAACTGCTTGTCACTGATAATATTGCATTCAATTATTAAGCGTGACTTCAATAACTGTTGATTTATCACACAAGATTTCAGAACTGGCAAGAACATGGACAAGAGTATACTACAGGACTTCAACATATTTCCAATGAAGGCTCAGTGAAGAACTTAAACAGAAAGAGTGATTATTGAATGAACCTCTGAGTGCACACGATCAGGGTGTACAAACCTCTCGGCATCATATCATCCCATAAATAGCAACTGCAGTTTTGCCAATTTCCTTCTGTTTCTTCCTCCTATTTAGTAAACCTTGTTTCTACTACTTTCTGGTTTGGAGACAGAATTTCAAACAGACACACAATGATTGGGCAATGAGAGCGGACGGACAGACTTGAAAGTAGAAGTTTTCAGAAAAATCAAAAGCAGCAACAGAAATGCACGGCATTGACAGAGAGCAGTGTTTTGGATGAAAATGAAATGTGTGCATTTAGGAAAAACAGGAAATGAAAGGGCATTAGTGAATAATGTGGCGCAAGGAAGAGGTGCTTGCTAGAAGCACAAATTCAATTGCAAAAAGTGCTTAGCATAAATTAGATCAATGAGTATAAATCAAATTTATATATGACCTAATAGCAAATATTGTTACCAATATCATTTATCAGGATGGGTCTTTTTCCTAGGGTGGGTGAGTTCAAAACTAGGGGGCATCGTTTGAATGTGAGGAGTAAGATTTAAAAATGCAATAAGGGACAACCACAGAGATGTGGAATGAAATACCACAGGAAGTGGTGGATGCAGGTACATTTACAACATTTAAAAGATATTTGGATAAGTACATGAATAGGAAAGGTTTGGAGGGATTTAGACCAAAAGTAGGCAAGCAGAAGCATGTTAGTTTGGGAACACAGTTGGCATGGACTGTTGGACCAAAGATCTGCTTTCATGCTGTATGACTCTATTACTCATAATTGCATCAATACCATAGTAAGAACAAAACTCTGGGATAATGATACTAGAGAAAAATAAATCAGTCCTCTGAGCACACACAATGTGTGCATAAACCTCATCAGTATCACATGATCCCATAAACTGCAACTACAGTTTTCCCAATTTTCATCTGTTTATTCTCCCTATTTGGTAAACTTCTTTTCTTTTCTACGTTCTAATTTGTGGGATAGAACATGAACCAAACACAAATTGTGTTGGATGGTGGCAGCAGCAGGACAGATTAGGAGTTTCAGAACATACAAAGGCAAGAAAGGAAATGCCAAGACAATGAGATGCAGCAGTGTTTTGGATGAAACTGAAATGTTTGCATTTGGAAAAGATTGGAAAAGAAATGGCATTAGTGATGAAAGTGGTGTCAGAAAGAAGTAGGAAGAAGTGTTTGATAAAAGCACCAATTCAAATGCACTTGAGACAAACTAGATGATTTATGAGTTCCAATTAAAATTATATATGATCTAACAATAAATAGTATTGCTGATATCATTAGTTCAGAAAAGATAGAACAGGATGTTGCCAGGAATGGAGGGATTCAGTTATAAAGAAACACTGGGTGGACTGGGACTTTTTTGTGCAAAGTAGGAGGATGAGAGATTACCTTATTGAGGTTCATAAAGTCATGAGGGACATGGATAAGGTGAATAGCAATAGTCTCTTCCCTAGTGTGGGCGTGTTCAAAATTTAAGGGTATATTTTTAAAAGATGAGAGGAGAAAGATTCAAAAATGACATGAGGGGCAACTTTTTCATACAGAGAGTGGTTCGTATGTGGAATGAACTGCCAGAGGAAGTGATGGATGCAGATACAGTTACAAAATTTGCAAGACATTTGGATAAATACTTGAATAGGAAAGAATTGGAGGGATGTGGGCCAGACACAGGCAAGTGGGACTAGTTTAGTTAGGGAATATGGTCGGCATGGACTAGTTGGACCAAAGGGTCCATTTCCAAACTGTTATGACTTTGCAACTCTAACTTGAAATGATTAGATTAGACTTACAGTGTGGAAACAGGCCCTTCGGCCCAACAAGTCCACACCGACCCGCCGAAGCGCAACCCACCCATACCCCTACATTTACCCCTTACCTAACACTATGGGCAATTTAGCATGGCCAATTCACCTGACCCGCACATCTTTGTGACTGTGGGAGGAAACCGGAGCACCCGGAGGAAACCCACGCAGACACGGGAGAACATGCAAACTCCACACAGTCAGTCGCCTGAGTCGGGAATTGAACCCGGGTCTACAGGCGCTGTGAGGCAGCAGTGCTAACCACTGTGCCACCGTGCCGCCCACAATGGTAGCAATACCAAAGGAATAACAAAACTTTGGGATAATGACAGTAGAGTGAAAGAACCTAACCTCAGGAAATCAAGAATTAGAATCAGTTTGGGTGGATCTCAGTAAAATCAAGGGGGAGAAAGCACTTGCGTACGTTATTACACAGCCCCCAACAGTAGCTGCAGAGTAGGGCAGAGTGAATGTCAGGAGACTTGTGCTCCATGTAATTTGGGTAATCATTGATCATTGACAAATTTACTCTTCATATAGACTGGGCAAACATTAATAGCAGTGACAGCTTGCAGGACAAGTACAGAGAAAGTTCGCAATTGATCTCCTAGATCAGTGTGTTCACAAATCAACGAGGATGCAATTTTGGATCAAGCATTCTGTATGAGAAAAGACTAATTAACACCCCTGTAGAGAAGGAGTCTCTAGGGAAGACTGACTGACAGTAATATGAAATTGTGAAAGCATTTCAATGTTAAACTATCAGTCAAATCTCGGGCCTTATATCTAAATAGCAGACAGGTCAACTGGGAAAGACATGATAGACTGGAAAACTCATAGAAGCAGAAGTAGAATTTGAAGACAATCTACGATAAATATAATTTAATGTAAAATCCACACTTTATGTACATTCCTTTAAGGCAAAAACACTGCACAGAAAATGTAGTCCAACTGTGGTGACAAAGAGACGTAAAGACAACATTCAATGCAAGTTAAAATCTAAGAATATCCCCCTAAACGGTAGTGAGCTGAGGTTTGGGGTCTTGAAGACTTCAGTAAAGGACAAGAAAAGAAAAATGAAAATCAGAATTGGCTAACAAGAGAGACATGAAAGCAGATTTTAAATGTTTCTGTGGGTATATGAATCTGAAACAATTAGACGAAAGAAAAATATGCCCATTTGATGCAGAGAGAGGTGAAATTGGGATTTGACAAAGATTTTGAAAGTAATGAACATAGTCCCGCCATTTCAGAAAAAAAGAAGGAAGCATAGACCGGTTTGCCTAGTGGGCAAAATGCTGGATTTTATCATAACAGTAACACACTTACAGATGATGGAGTAGATCCAATTTACAGGAGTCATAGTTATGTTTTACAAACCTTCCCTCATTTAAAATGAAACTAAAATGTTCCTGAGAGGAGAATGGTGGGAAGACTATGGCTCTGCTCAGAAATTAGGACATCATGAACAACAAACCAAACCCAAAACTGACTGAAAATCAAATTGGTCAGACTATTGAGTACAGGAGTTGAGAAGTCACATTGCAGCTTACAGGACATTTTTAGGCAAATTTTAGAATATTGCGTGCAATTCTGGTCTCCTTCTATTGGAAGGATGTTGTGAAATTTGAAAATGTGCACAAAAGATTTACAAGGATGATGCCAAGGTTGGAGATTTGAGCAATAGGGAGAGGTTGAATAGGCTGGGGCTGTTTTCCCAGGAGCGTCAGAGGCTGAGGGGTAGGATAAACAGACAAAGTCTTTTTCCTGGGGTTGGAGAGTCCAGAACTAGAGAGCACAGGTTTAGGGTGAGAGGGGAAAAATATAAAAGAGACTTAAGGGGCAACTTTTCTATGCCGATGATGGTAAATGTATGGAATGAGCTGCCAGAGGAAGTGGTGGAAGCTAGTAGAATTGCAATATTTAAAAGGCATCTGGATGGGCATATGATTAGGAAGGGTTTGGAGAGATATTGGCCGGGTGTTGGCAGGCGGGAGTAGATTGGGTTGGGATATCTGGTCGGCATGGACAAGTTGGACCAAAGGGCCTGTTTCTTTGCTGTACGTCTCTATGACTATGGAGAGAAAGTGAGAGAGCGAGAGAGCAAGAATGAGAGTGAGAGACAGAGAGGGACAGAGAGGGATAGAATGCAGCTGCTCTGAAGGCAAGAAATAACTTTTTGTGTTAGCAGCCAATTCTGGTAAGAGTTGACTCTGCTGGTATCTTGGGGTTTTGCTGCCTAGATTAGAAAACATTTTAGGAATTAATTGTTAAATGGTGTACGCAGAACCTTTGTTCTTCCACTGACCCTTCTTCAACTAGCCCAACAAGACGTAGAAGAAAGTGAGGAATGCAGATCCCAGAGAGTCAGAGACCAAAACCATACTGCTGGAAAAGTACAACAGGTCAGGCAGCATCTGATGAATACGAGAGTTGACATTTCGGGCATAAACCCCATTCTGAAAGAAGGACTTCTGCCCAAAACATTGGCTCTCCTGTCCCACTGATGCTGCCTGACCCGCTGTGCTTTTCCAACCCCATACTTTTTGATTTCAACTGGGTGTGGCCAGCCAATCATGTATTGCCCATGACCATCATAGTTGTACAGTGCCATCACAGAGCAGTGTCTGTCAGAAGACCAGCAGAATGCCTTGTATTCAAGAGCAAAAAATACCAGCTTTATATGAGGGGAACAAATATGAGACCACCTGACATTTACACATTGCTTCTGCAACTCTCACTCTCCCCTGCTGAATTGCAGAATTTCAATTGGCACATGGTCTGTTCCTGCGTCATAAACCCGATGTGATCCTGGCAACCATATTGATGAGCAGGCAGCAAGATGTTTGCATCTCACCTTAACTGGGCACAGACAAATTGTGCAGTACAATTCCCTGCTGTCAGAACATTATTAGTCAGCAATTTTAACACACTGAAGTTAATGAAAAAGTTGAAATTTAAGTCAGAATTCAGACAATTTACAATTGTCTGTTCTGATATAATGTATACTTATGGCCCAAAGTGTACTAAATTCCCGGCAATAGAAATATTATTTTCATGAATGCTTACCCTATATTCAAAAAAAAAGGTATCGTTGATTATCCTTGGAAATCCAATGACTCAATAATATTCTTGCTACTGACATCTGTGCAAGATGTTCTATGCAAAACGATTGTCCATTTCTCTCACTCATTCAGATTGACAGAATGAGCAATCAGTCCCAACAGAATTGAGCACTGTCCCTTTGAGAGTCCTGCTGCATGTTTCATCCACTCCCCACCAACTGAAGCACTCTACTCACGGCAATGGTGATTGGAAGGATGCAAACAGGTAGTACAGACTGTAGGCGAGGACACAGGTATATGAAATGTTGTCAAATGCTGTAAATACAATGGTATTTATGCCCAAACCTTAAAATTAAATAAGAAGCATGAGATTAGTTTTGAAACTGTTTTGAAATAAATTAAGAGACATTGAACCATAGAGTCCTACAGCACAGCAGCAGGCCCTTTGGCCCAAACTGCCCCATGCTGACCAAAACATCACTCTACAAAATACCCTGGAAGAACTGCAACAAACATTACATTGGATAGATGGACAGGAAAATTGCCAACAGGATACACGAGCACCAAGTAGCCACCAAAAGACATAACCAACTATCACTGGTATCCTTACACACAGATGAAATGGGACACTAGTTCGACTGGGACAATACATCCATCCTGGGACAGGCTAAACAAAGACACCCATGGGAATTCCTAGAAGCCTGGCATTCAAACCGAAACTCCATCAGCAAATATATCGATCTGGACCCCATTTGGACTTAGAAAAAGAACCAGAAGATATCACCCATCATGACAGACTGAGACTCGTAAAGAGAAAGTAGGACGGAACACCAGCGCTTCAACAGAGGCTCACTGATTATGTTACCTAGCAAAATGTCTGAGAACAAATGTACCAACGCAGCGAGCAAACTTACAACCTGAACCACAACCTGAGCTACTAACCTTCTCAAAAATTGCAAATGTCCATCTGTCCTAATCCCATTTCCCTGCACTTGGCCCATATCCTTCTAATTCTTTCCTATCCATCTATTTGTCCAAATGGCTTTTAAATGTTGTTAATATACCCACTTCCACTGGCAGCTCATTCCATATGCATACCACTCTTCTTATGAAAAAGGTTGCCCTTCAGTTTTATTCCCTTTTATTCTTTTCCTCTAACCTTAAACTGATGCCCTTTGGTCCTCAATTCCCCAATTCTGTGAAAAGACAGAGCATTCACCCTACCTATGCCTCTTATCATCTTATACACCTCTATAAGATCCTCCCTCAGTCTCCTACACTCTAAAAAAAAGGTCCTAGCTTGTCCAAGCTCTCCCTATAACTCAGACCATTGAGTCCAAGCAACATCCTTGTAAATTTCTACTGCACTCTTTCCAGTTTAATAACATATTTCCAATAACAAAGTGACCAAAACTGAACACAATACTTCAAGCGCGGCATCACGAATGTCCTGTTTAACTGCAACATAACTCCCCAATTTCTATACTCATTGGCCAGACTGATGAAGGCCAGTGTGCCAAAAGCCTTCTTCACTGCCCTATCTACCTGTGACTCCACTTTCAGTAAACTGGGAATCCCTGAACTCTAAGATCCTTCTGTTCCACTCACTCCTTACAGCCTTACCATTCACCATGAAACTCCTACCTTGATTTGATTTTCCAAAATGCAAGACCTCACGCTTATCTATATTAAGTTCCACTTGCCATTTCTCGGACCACTCCCAGCTGATCAAGGTCCTGTTGCAATTTATGATAACCTTCCTCACTCTCCATTATACCACCTATTTTAGCGTCGTTAGCAAAGTTACTAATCACGCTTTGAACATTCTCATCCAAATCATTCATATAGATAACAAACAGTAATGGGCCAAGCACCAACCTCTGAAGCATTCCACTTGTTGCAGTCCAACAAGCAGCTTTCCGTTATTACCCACTGCTTTCTACCATCAAGCCAATTGTGGATCCAATGTGCCAGCTCCAACTGGATTACATGCGATCTAGCCTTTCAGAGCAGCCTACCATGTGGAATCTTATCAAAGGCCATACTGAAATCCATTTTGACTATGTCTACCGCCCCACCCTCAATCACCTTCCTGGTCACTTCACCAAAGGTTGCTAACAAATTTGTGAGGCATAGTCTCTCATTCACAAAACCATGCTGACTACTCCTAAACAAACCGTTTTTCCAAACGCATGTACACATTACCCCGTAGAATCTTCTCAAGCAACTTACCTACCATACATGTTAGGCTTACTGATCTATTGTACCCCAGCTTTTCTTTACAGCCCTTCTTGAATAAGGGCACACCATTCCTCCTCCTCAGAATTAGCTGGTAGACAAAATCAATCTTATCTAGTTGCCAGTTGGCATTGCAATTTCTGTTGTTGTTTGTATTTCCAGAGGATTATGTGCGCACGTGATGGATGAGTATAAGCTGTACTTTAATTCCAAGAACCTTAATTTGGATAGATATGTTTCGAAATTATTGAAATGTAAAATTCTTGAGTCATTCAACTTCAAATGTCGCATTTTCATTGCATTTGCAACAAAAATTCTGAACAATAAGGCTGAGATTTTCAGGATTCCAGATATGCTGTCATCAGTTATGTATTTTAGAAGGGATTGAAATGGATGTTTATCTAAGAAATAATTTACTAATAAAGCCAATAGTCTGAGATTTTACTGGCCTGTCCCAGTATCATACCAAAGGCAAAGGAGCTGCTCCGAATCCTATGTAAACAGCAAACTACTCAATGAGGCAGCATGTCTTAACAGCAAGGCAAGAACATCGAGGACATTACCTTTCACTGTGAATGAAAACAAGAAAGGTATCCACTTATAGTCTTTTGCATAAACGTAAGACATCTCTAAGCACCTTACAGATAATTTATAAGGGGAGGAAACGGCCTGGTGGTATTATTGCTGAACTGTTAATCCAGAGATCAAGATAATGTTCTGGGAACCAGGGTTCGATTCCTGTCATAACAGATGGCAAAATTTGAATTCAATACAAATCTGGAATGAAGAATTTAATGATAACTCATAAAAAGGTTAACTCTTTATTTTTTACAGTTGGAAAAGACCATTTCAATTAGTTCTTGTATAACGGACTATAATTGCTGTTTCTTGTCCTTTTTTGTGTGCAATAAACTGGCTTATTTATAAGATAGAGTAAATGATAGCATCTTACATTGAGTTTGAAAGTGATGTAGTTCAATCAAAAATGATTATATTAAATATAAACAAAGGGATTTAATAAACGGTGAAGATAAAGATTAGTTATGGGTGGATTACGACCCAAAATGAAAGGTACGACAGTAGACATTTAATGGTTAACACTGAAAGACAAACAAAGATGATGGAATACCACAGGTCACAACAGCATATGTTTTTGGTGGGGATAGATATTATATGGAACTGTAGGCTAATCCACAACATTCCTGTACACTCCCTGACCTCATTCCCAAAGCATGGAGCATTGGTGGGTGTTAAAGTCAGTAACTCTCTCATCATACACAAATAATTAATGGTCAAATGATTTGTTAAAGACTCAGTTGACCACAGTATTACACTGCGCACACCATCAAACAGATGGTGTAGGTAGGAGCGTGATTCCTTTCTTATAACAATCAAGTTGTCTGGTATCATCACTGGGTGGGATGTTCTTCATGGTGTTTCATAAGTGCCCACCTGTAGTGCTTTAAGGCTCGCTTTGGATTCTGAGCTCACTGCTGATTCTGCCTGGATGAGGTGGGAGGCATACCAGCTAATTTCACTCTCTGTAATTAGCAATGAAAATACATTCTTTTAAAGCACAGAAACCTCCCAAGTATAGTGTTCCAACTGCGGGTAACAAAACAAATCTAAGATCATAATGGATCAAAGGAAGACACCTGTAAAGTGTCAAAAAGAAAGTAAATAAAAGATTCAGAGCATTTTAGTAAAGGAGAACCAAGGAAAACATTGATAAAATGGACTGTGAAACTAAACGAGTGAGAAACAAAAGCAGAGTGTAAATGTTTTTGTATACATGTAAAAAGGAATAGAACAGCAAAAGCAAACGTAAATCCATTAGAAGCAGACACAATTCCAGCCCACTTAGAAAATATGATTGGATTTGGAAGAGTCTACATGGATTTAGAAAAAGAAAATCATCTTTGACAAACCTGGGAGAGTTTAAGGATCTAAATAATATATTAAATAAGAACCGATAGATGTTGTCGGTTTAGATTTTCAGAATGTTTTCAAAAAGGTTCCACACTGGAGTGAAAAAAATTAGAGCACATGGGAGTTGGGGGAGGAATATATTAGCATGGATTGAGAACTGATTAATGGACATGAAAGAGTATAAGAACAACTGATTCAATTTTAGTTTAGTAAGCTTCAACTAGTGTGGTTCCAAAGGGGTCAGTGTTTAGGCTCCAGCTATTTATAATCTGTAGGAATGATTTGAAGAAAAACAAAATACTGCAGAGGCTGGGAATCTTAAAGAAACAAACAGAACACTCGAGGAACTCAGCAGGCCTGGTAGCATCCGTGCAGAAAGAAAGAGTTAACATTTTGAGTTCATTATGACTCTTCAGTCAGGGTTCAACATCATATTTCCAAATTTGCAGATGGAGTTTAGAAGAATGATAGGTGATCTAATGCCATCATACAAAATCTTGCAGGGATTGACATGGTCAACGCAGGAGGAAGGTTTCCTATATTACAATAAAGGGTGAGTCATTTTGGACTGTAATTTTTTGGAATTTCATCAATCAATCAAAAATAGGGGCAGTGAATATTCAGAAATCTTTGCCCCAAACGACAATGAAAACTCAATAGTTGAGCTTGCCCAAGGCTGAAACTGATTTATGCCTATAAATCAAGGGACACGAGATTATTACAGGAAACTGTTGTTTTACTTAAATCTCATTGCAAAGCTATCTGTTTGAAAATAGTACACAAACATGCTTACATTATGAACGTGGAGTAACAAAGGTCTTTCACCAGTTTGGATAACAAGGAGACTCCCCTGTTCCATTAACATCTCCTTAAGATAATTATACTGGAAAAGGTCTTCACTAATTCACTCACTCAAGTTTCACAGGTTCTTGCAGATCCCAGCAGAATCACCTACAACATCATTTTCACAAATAGGTTCTGTCAAATTCAGAAGTCAACAAACGGATCTCTCCAGCATCTCCACTCTGTCTACCTCAATTAATGACATCAACTCATACAGTGTTACAGCATAGGAAGATGCTCTTCAACCTATTGTTTCTGTACCAGTTATCAAGAACTGATCTACTCTAATCCCATTTCCCAGCACTTAGCCTTGTATCCTTTGGTGTTTCAAGTGATGATCTAGACTGTTTTTAAATGCTGTAGTGGTTCCTGCCTCTACCACTGTTTCAGAAAGTGAATTTGAAACAGTGAAAGGGGATATTCCACTCTTTTAATTGTGAACAACATCTCTGCAAGGCGATCTAACACCAACATCTGGTGAAGTAAATATAGTGACTATATTCATGGGTATAAAACACAATTGCTCATTTAAACTGTTGCCAAATCAAGACTAATCTGTAACATGGGCACAGCTTTCCACACTGCATCCAGTCCAAGGCTGGCAAACTGCCCAAAGGAAGTTTCCAGGAAAAACATTGGCATCCCAGTGACTGCCAGCATCAGAATGTAGGGAATAAGGAAAGCACCTGCAAAATATAGAAAAGGGAAAGTCAAATAAATTGCTTGAATATTAATGTCACCAGGTTTCATAACTAATAGTTCATTTCGTATTAATACTGGAATGAAATGTTGTTGACAGAGGAGTGTGGCTGCAGATTGTAGATTGCGTCTTTTTTGTATTTAGATCCTGTGTACAATCAACATTCAGGGACCTATACAACAGTGTTGCTCCTAAAACCTTAGGTCAGCCACACCTGCTGATTTCTCCAACATTCTCTATTTGTTTTACACACCGAGCATGCGCGTTATTTTGCTTTTATTTAGCTTTGGTAATTGTACTTGGCAGCCTCAGGATGACTGTCAGGAGGAAAATGCATGATTCCAATGGCCAGGAGGTTGGAAAGGGCCTCTTTATAGGATTGAAGCTTGAAATGAAAATACAATCAGTGCAGTCGAATGATGCGACTGACATTGATTCCATTTTCCTCAGAAGAGCTGTTTCTGTCATGCTTGCGGACGAGGGAAAAGAATCATGAATGTAGCAAAACAGTGTGACACCATAAGGCTTCCTGTAAGGAGGGCAATCTTTCCAGGAGTGTCAGAGAGATTCTCCAAGTTTAGGGTGATGCACCACATTCTCCATTTCGTCCTGGCCATTGGAGAGCTGCAAAGTTACCTCTGTGCACCATTTCCTGTCTTGGAAAGAGGAAGGGTCAGAAACTGGAAAGAGGAGATAGGGACAAGGTGACATTGACCCCATCGACATGGGTACGATGAGATTGTGAGGCTTTCCTTCAATGAACACAGACTTCCCCACCCTAACACACACCAATCATTCACCAGCATCACACTCATTTCAAACTCTTCCACCAGGAAATCCCTGCACCAAAATTAATCAATAAATAAAAACCACCAAAATCTTCACAAGCCAGCTTTACACCACTGAACTCTTCACCCTTGTGTGCAAGCCTTTACTGTCTTTCAGATATTGCCACCCAGCCCAATGTTACATTCCTGCCCTCATGACTGAAGCTTGACTGGTGCAATGTGCTGACTCTCACAGCAGGAAACTACAGATGGCCATGCATGGTATCTTCAAACGCCTACATGATTTGAGGACCTGATCTCAGACTGGAGCGGTACAACGACCTGGTGGTTAGAATAGAATCATTGAGTCATACAGCACAGATATAGACACTGCAGTCCAACTAGTCTATGCCAACCAGACATCCCAATCTGACCTAGTCCCATTAACGTCTGGCCCATATCCCTCCAAACCTTCCTCCTCATGTATCTGATATAAAAGTTGCCTTTCCAGTTTTGTAATTGTATCAGCCTTCACAACTTCCTCTGGCAGCTTGTTCCATAAAAGCACCTTCCTCTGCATGAAAACATTGCCCCTGGATTCCCTGTTAATTCTTTCCCCACTCCCTTTAAACCTTTGCCCTCTAGTTTTGGACATCTGCACCTTGGCTATTCACCCTATCCATGCCCCTCATGATTTTATAAACCACCCTAAGGTCACCCCGCAACTCCAATAATCTAGGGAAAAATGCCCAGCCTATTCATGATTTGGAGGAGCCAGAATTGGACTGGGGCAGACAAAGTTAAAAGTCATACAACACCAGGTTATAGTCCAACAGGTATTTGGAAGCACTAGCTTTCAAAGCGCTGCTTCTTCATCAGGTGGTTATGAATCAGGACCTATGACACAGAATGTATAGCAAAAAATTATAGTGACACAATGATATGTTGAACACACCTAGATTGTTAAGTTTTTCAGCTTTTTGAATGGGTTTGCTGGTTTCAATTCTTTAATATGTAAATCCCAGAACTTCTTTTCAGTCACATTCTCCAGATAACTTAAGGTTTTATCACAACAGGTGACATCGCAGCTCAGAGAATGCCTTGATTTCGCTGCACTTTGGATGCTGCCTGAACTGCTGTGCTCTTCCAGCACCACTGATCCAAAATCTAGTTTCCAATATCTGCAGTCATTGTTTTTACCACCTTATAGGTGTGAGGGTTTGAGTCTGTCTGTATCCCAATCTTGAGTAAAACTGGTTCTATTTCCAAAGAAGAATGTTTTTAAAAATTGTCCTCCTTCACACTCACCTGATGAATAAGCAGCGCTTTGAAAGCTAGTACTTCCAAATAAACCTGTTGGACTATAACCTAGTTTTGTGATTTTTAACTTTGTCCAGTCTATTCAGCTTCTCCCAATGGATCAAGCCCTCCAATTCCAGCAACATTTCTGTGTCCTCTCAAGTTTAACAATGCCTTTTCTATAGAAGAGTGACCAGAATTGGTTTCAGTACAGTATTACATAAGTGGTCTCACCACTGTCCAGACGAGTTTATCCTGACGATCAACAATGATAACTAGACGACCCTAAGTGGCCTGGCCAATGTTTTGGAGAGTCACAAAGTACATCCTAACTCCTATACTCAATGTACTGACCAATGAGGGTAAGTGTACCAAACGCCTCCTTCACAATCCTGTCTACCTGCGACTCTGAAGGAACTGTGAAGCTGCATCCCTCGGTCTCTGCTCAGCAGCACTCTGCAGGGCCCTACCATTAACTATATAAGCGCTGCCCTGTTTGCCCTCTCCAGTTTCCTTCCATTTGCCCACAAGCCTGTATCTTGACTTTGCTCTGAGCAATGTGTACAATCGCTACTTCACAACGGTTAGCAACCTCCGCCTCTAGGCACTTTCACTATCTTTTCCCTTCATTCTTATTCCCTTTTGTTCATAACATCAAAAACACCATTTTCCTGCGCCTTTCAGTGCTGCAGTTAGCTTTTCGACTCTCCTCGCAAGACTTCCGCCAACACATCCTGTTTGGACTACATTACCCACGGTGCCGTTAGCCATCCCTGCACTTGCGCAGTGCAGGCCAACGTTTGGTATTAGATGGACTGCCCGCGATGCCTCATGGGAGTTGTAGTTCTGACGTGCGTTCGCGCTCCGCAGCAGCTGGTGGCCAACGGCCAGGAGTTCGAATTGGAGCGCGCGAGACCCAACGAACGACGGTCACGTGGTGCGGCTTGTGTTGTTGGAGTGAGTCTGTAAATACCGGTGGGAATACACTCCCTCAATCAACATCCTCCTCATTATATAAACTACCCCGATCCTGTCCATCAATTACTTCCAGTGACGGCTCTCCCACAGTTAAATCTGGCCTTTACTGCCCTACCCCCATTGGAAAGTTACAGAGATAGCGGCTGGAATCCTTCTGCCTATCAACTATTCACACCGGGATTCCCAGTTTAGAGAGCGGCACCATCCGGGCTGTTCACACTGTGGGGAGGTTACAGCTTCTCCCCACGTCTGCAGGAGTTCCCGCTGGGTGCTCTGGTTTCCTCCCACAGTCTGAAGGTCTGCAGTTTAGATGCTGTCTGACCTGCTGCGCTTTTCCAGCAACACATTTTCAGCTCTGGTCTCCAGCATCTGCAGTCCTCACTTTCTCCAGGTTTGCAGTTTAGGTCGACTGGCCATGCTGAATTGTCCCTAGTCTTCAGGGATGTCCAGACCAAGTGGATAAGCCACGGGAAACGCAGGGATACAGGGATAAACAATGCAGAGATGATGGGCCGAATGGCCTCTATTTGCATTGGGGGGATTCTCTGATTCTTTGTGAGATGCATAATTTGACTTGAGCAGTAGTAGTATGGACGATCATTAGTTGAATAGCGATGTTAAGTGCATACACTATATGGGTGGCACAGTGGTTAGCACTGCGCCAGGGACCTGGTTTCAATTCCCACTTCGGGCAACTGTCTGTGTGGAGTTTGCACATTCTCCCAGTGTCTGCATGGGTGTCCTCCGGGCGCTCCGGTTTCCTCCCATAGTCTAAAGATGTGCAGGTTAGGTGAATCGGCCTTGCTAAATTGCCCATAATGTTAGGTGCATTAGTCAGGGGTGAACGTAGGGAAATGGGTCTGGGTGAGTTGCTCTTTAGCAGGTCTGTTTCCACACTGTAGTGAATCTAATCTAATCATTTCAATTGGCAACAATACTTTCAATGCAGGATCTCAGCTACCCTTTCAAATTTACTGAAATGCTGTTGAGCACAAATAAGTTAGAGTTACTACAAAAGGTTCAGTGGAGCAGAAATGTTTGAAATTGAAGCCCTTTCTGAGATGCTGTCCTCAGTTCTCCTGTGTGCTCTCCAAAGGAAATCACAAGTGACACCACCTGAGACAGTAAAGTAATCTACCAGTCACTATTTGCATGTCTTGAAGTCAGCAGCAACTTCCATCTTGTCAAAAAGGTCAGTTATTTTTGTAGTGCCTGTTTGTGATTGTATGTTTTTGTTAAATTGCACACATACTGTTCTTATATTTGAAACTTGATCACAGTGCTAGTGTGGAGTAAGGGCGGATGGCATAACCGTTGGTGACCGCAGGTTAAAAATGCTCTCTGGTTCTTTGAATGTGATTTTTTTTTACACCATTTACTTGTTGTCTTTGTGCTTTTTTTCTCCCCTGTATTTTGGATTTCATGACAGTACCTCCTCCATTTCTGTAGGCCAGGTACGGGAATCTCCATACATTGCCCAAACCCACAGCAGAACCGATCACTGAGAGCAAGTAGTCAATCTTCGAGGACCAGTTACCTCGCTCCATATTCTCGTCACCTTCACGCACACGTTCACTGGTGGCAGCCTGGGGAAAAGAGAGGAAATGGCTGATTTAAAAACAGAAATTGTTGGAGAAACTCAGCAGGTCTTGGCAGCATACATGGAGAGAAAGCAGAGTTAATGTTTTGAGTCCAGTGACCTCTCTTCAGAACTGATAGTACCTAGGAAGAAACTGTACGAAAGCTGATGACGGAAATGAGCTAACCAAGCCCAAAGGGAGAGAAAGAAAGTTAGACAAAGGAATGGTTGATAGTATGGCAGGAAAGGGGGAAAAACTGATAGGGACAATGAGTAAATGAAATTTGATTGAAGCAGCGAGGTCATAATCGGACCTACAGTAGGTAAAGGACGTTGTTAGTAGAAAGTGAGGACTGCAGATGCTGGAGATTAGAGTCAAGAGTGTGGTGCTGGGAAAGCACAGCAAGTCAGGGAGCATCTGAGGACCAGGAGAATCAACATTTTGGACAAAAGCCCAAACCTGAATTGAAGCTTTGGGCAGATTCCTGATGAAGGGCTTTTGCCCAAAACGTCGATTCTCCAGCTCCTCTGATGCTGCCCGAGCTGCTGTGCTGTTCCAGCCCCACACTGAAGGATCTTGTTAGCTCAGCTGGCTGGCTGGATGGTTTGCAATGCAAATAGATGGCCACAGCATGAATTCAATTTGTGCACTGTCTGAATGTGGGAGAATTGTTAGATTCATTGCAGCTATTTTGTCACATATTAAAAGCCTGGAAACCATTTTAAATTTCATCTTAGTGCTTGCTTGCTCAAAGTCTGTGTTTTCCCATGCCCGGCTAAGGCAGTTGGCCTTGCAACTGTACTGATACCTGATAAATTCTTCTCTTTGGATGGAGCTATTCTTCTCTTTGCAATGACCTATTTGTCTACTAACGCCTGCTTATCATTTACTAACTGACACTGTCCAGACATTACGTGACTGAAGCAAGGTGCCCAGCTTGCTAATTATCCTGCAATTAACAGTTTGCTAATTGTTAATCAATTATGGCCTATATAATCACTTTTATGTGGCTGTTCTTCCCCTGAGGGAGAAAGTGAGGACTGTAGATCAGAGCTGACAATGTGTCGCTGGAAAAGCGCAGCAGCCAAGGAGCAGGAGAATCGATGTTTCGGGCATGAGCCCTTCTTCAGGAATGGCTCATGCCCGAAACGTCGATTCTCCTGCTCCTTGGATGCTGCCTGACCTACCGTTCTTTGTTGCAGACATTTTGTCCCCTGTCTGGGTGATATCGTCAGTGCTTGGGAGCCTCCTGTAAAGTGCTTCTTTCCTCCGGCATTTGTAGTGGTTTGAGTCTGGTGCTTCCGGTTGTTAGTTCCAGCTGTCCGTTGCAGTGGTTGGTATATTGGGTCCAGGTCGATGTGCTTATTGATTGAATCTGTGGATGAGTGCCAAGCCTGTAGGAATTCCCTGGCTGTTCTCTGTTTGGCTTGTCCTATAATAGTAGTACACATAGACAAGGAAGAAAGCATGGTCTCATCCGATGTAACGGCACTGTTCACCTCTATCGACAAAACTCTAGCCAGAGAAACAATGACCAACCTGCTGAACATACAGAACAGACAACAGGACATTGAACCTATCGACAAAGATGGCATACTCAAACTACTGGACCTGTGCCTCACAACACACTTTACATTCAACAACCAAATATATGAACAAATCAATGGCACACCCATGGGCTCACCCATCTCTAGACTCATAGCAGAAGCTATAATGCAAAGATTAGAACAAACCGCATATTAACCCAAACTCTGGGTCAGATATGTGGATGACACCTTTGTAATCATTAAAAACACAGAAATAGAGAACACACACCGGATCATCAACGCCACACTCACAGGAATCTGATTCACGAGAGAGGAAGAAAAGGACAACTAACTCCCATTCCTAGATGTGATGGTACAGAGAACACCAAACGGAGAATTCACCACAAAGTATACAGGAAAGCCACACACACCGACCAAGTCCTGAACTACGAAAGCAACCACCCCAACACACACAAAGATGTTGCATCAAGACACTATTCAAAAGGGCCACAACACACTGCAGTACACCAGAACTGCAAAAAGAGGAAGAAGAACACCTATACAATATATTTGGCAAAAACAGATACCCGCGCAACTTCATCAACAGATGCCTGAGGGAAAGACAACAGAATGAGGACATGCAGCAACCTAAAGGACTAGCCACACTACCATCAAAACATTTCCGAACTGACAGCCAGACTACTGCGACCACTAAGACTCATAACAGCACACAAACCAACAGCCACTCTACGATAGTGTACAAACTCCTATGCAAGGGCTGCACAAAACACTACATAGGACAAACAGGAAGACGGCTAACGATCCGCATCCATGAACACCAACTAGCCACAAAACAACATGACCAGCTATTCTTAGTAGCCACGCGCGCAGATGACAAGCAACATGAATTTGACTGGGACAACACTGCTGTTATAGTTCAAGCCAAACAGAGAACAGCCAGGGAATTCCTAAAGGCATGGCACTCATCCACAGATTCAATCAACAAGCACATCAACCTGGACCCAATATACCGACCACTGCAGCTGGAACTGATAACCGGAAACGGCAGATTGAAACCACTACAAATGCCGGAGGAAAGATCACAGAAGCACTTCACAGGAGGCTCCTAAGCACTGAGGATGTCAGCTAGACAGGGAACGAAACGTCTGCAACGCAAATTCCCAGCTCGGCAAATAGAACCACAACATAAACATGACTGGCCAAGAGTGTGTTTATACAGGATCCAGACAACAATCACTGAAGCAGTATGGTTTTCCAAAACAGGCAGAAGAAGAGGTCAGGAAGGTAATAGTTTTCTGCAACAAGGGATACGGAGACCAGTAGCTTCCACTATCAACTCACCTATTCGACCAGTTACGAAACCAGACAGTAGCTGGCAAATAGCGGTAGATAACTGGACATTGAACAAGGCCACCCTGTCTACAGCCCCCACCATAGCAACTAACCCAGAGATCGTAGTCAAGCAAAGTGAGGATGCGCAATGGGTCACAGTTTTGGACATAAGTAATGTGTTTTGGTCAACTCACTGGAGAATGAATGCCGATATAAACCCACATTTACTTTCCAAGGCCAGCAATATACTTGGACTGCCCTGCTTCAGTGATTTCCTAACTCCCCGTCCATAATGTCTAAGTGAAGGGTTAAAAGAATTCTGGAAACCTTAATGTCTGGTGCAGTATGTAGACGACTTGCTTTTTCAAACTGAAACTAAAAAGGAACGTTATCAGCTGTTAAGTGAATTACTGCAATTGTGGCATGAGTTGGGTCTGAAAGTGAACCCTAAGAGAGCGCAGATATGAAGTAGGACATTACTTATCTGGGAATGATTCTGTCACTGAGAAAACAAGAAATGGACAAATGAAAGGTAGAGGCAATTGGCAGATTCCTTGTTCTGTGGGATGTCAAAGGTTGAGATCCTTCCCAAGCTTAGCGGGGCATTAAAGGGACCACATTGACCAATAAGGTAGCCCCACTGATGGAGTTATTAAAAAAGAATGTGGTGTGCAAATGGAAGAAGACATTGCAGCTCTAAAGCAAGCACTAGCTGCCGCGCCCGTTCTGAAAACCCCAAATCCAACTGTTAAAAATCACACAATGCCAGGTTATAGTTCAACAGGTTTAATTGGTAGCACTAGCTTTAGGAGCGCTGCTCCTTCATCAGGTGGTCATGGTATATAAGATTGTATGATACAGAATTTATGGCAAAAAGTTTACAATGTTATGTAACTGAAATTATATATCGAAAAAGACCTGGATTGTTGGTTAAGTCTCTCATCTGTTAGAGTGACCCCTTTGGTTTCAGTTCTTTCATATGAAAAATCGCAAAACATTTTTTAAAAATGTACATTCTCAAGTGAACTTTAACAATTGGTGCCTGTCAGCCAAGATAATATATCGAAGGTGTGAGTTCCCCTGTGTGATACTATCTGTGCCACAATGTTTAGACTGATTTTAATCTAAACAAATGAATTTATCGGATCTAATATGGATTCATGCAGTTTTTGAGTGAAGGAAAATGTATGTCTGCAGGTACAAATTCACCCCACAAACTTTTATATGTGTGGAGGGAGGGTGGGGTTGGGGGCGGAGGGTAGTGATGGTGATGGTGGTTGTGGTTGTGAGTGTCTGTGTGAGAGTGTATACATGGGTGTAACTGTGAGTGTGTGTGTGTGTGTGTGGAAAGTGCAATGAGGCTGATATTCAAGTTCAGTACCCATTGGGATGGCCACAACTGGGACCTTGGGTTCATGGCACACTGCAGGTAACCCCATTGCACTACACACACACCTATAAGTTTGTGGGGTGAATAAGAAGATGACTGTTGGATATGGAGCCAGTCAAAACTCCAGAGACTGACCATCACAGAAGTAAACCCTACGTCAAGACCACCGGTGCCAACATTGAGAGTGTGAGGCGTCAGACCTTGTCGTCGTTAGGAGCTATACTGCTTGGGTATTAGCTTTTATATTTTGTGACTACTCAGAGAGTGTCAGAAGACTCTAGTGAGTGTACAAGTATGTTCTATGCCAACAAATGTTTTAGCTACACACATGTATTGACGAACAACATTAATAAAGTGACTTGTGAGTTATGAGAGAATTGATTCTTGTCCTCTCTGTACAAGCCAATAACCAGAGCTGGCGAACACTGGGCTCCATCAGCCAGCACAGGGCTCATACACACCATCCACCACCTCAGATACACACAGCTCAGTGAGACCAATAAGGGAAGGTGTTAGCTTCTGGCCTAATGAATCACACATCACAAATGATCAAGGGGATTATTGGTCAGAGGGACAGTAGTGAAAGGGCCCCATGAGAGGGTCCAGGCCTTTCCAGGCTCTGCTCAGTCAGTGTAGATGCATGTAGCAATTTCGGGCAACACAGAAGCAGGGAGCAAGCAGTGGAACCTGGGAAAAGCAGCTAAAATGTACAGAGCAGCCACCTTTTTCTGAAAGCTTGACATGATTTCCCAGCAGGCTCAGCTGGCTGCTATCTCTGTGCCTGTACAAAAGAGAGCCCAGCCCCCAAGGTGTTCTGGCAGGAATCGGCCAGACACCTACGTGTATTGGAGGGGGGAAGTGGCCACTATGCAGGCCTGATAAGCCAACAAAGCCTGGAGTCACGATGTCTGGGCTAGGGTCAGGAGAACAGAAGAGAGCCATTAGCACCTCCGTGTTAGCAAACGGAGAGATTATGAAACAATGGACACTGCCACGGAGGTCATTTCACCTGCACAGTAGGGAGGTGTAAAACACATCGGACATTGCCAGTGCCCTGGGGGCATTTCCAGACTATAACTGCAGAGGTACCTGGGCTCTCTCTCTCCCTCTCTCTCTCTCTCGCTGGCTGCTGGGACAGGTCTGCTGTTCACCCTCGCACTCAATTTCAAGCCTGGCTGTAAGTTTCTTACCCAGAAGCGTGGCGTTTTCCGAGAACCATATCAGTGGTTGAGGCTTTGTGGGAAAGGGGGTTCTCCACTGTCATAGTTATAAGCATTGCTAACTTGTGTAAAGTAAGGCCTTACGTTGTGTGCGTTAGCATCTTGTTCCCATAGTCATAGTAAACTGTATTGTGTCTAATGTTTGTCTTTCTTACGGGTTCTGGTGGGTGTTGATAATAAAATGGTGTTGGACTGTCGCTCTGCGTCTTGTTTGCTCCATTGCACCCTCACCACGGACCTCTGGTAAAGTCACGGTGTTTCAAAGGCCTTGCCATAATTCCGGAGTCAAGAATCTAGGGTTTTTCCTGGGACACCTCGAAGCCGTCCACTCAGGACTGGGTCTGGTCAGGCATAAACAGCCCAGTCCTTTTCTCTCTTCCGGGGAAACTGCCCGAGTGGGTAGACAACGGGGTGGCCATTAAACCACTGACGGAAGCGAGAATCGCCTGAGTATTGGTGGCAGTGGGTTACCTGGGTGATATAAGGGTCAGACTTGCTGTGCAGCCTGCAGCAGTTTTGACTCAGCGCTCGCCCCAGAGGGAATCCCATAGTGTGGGATTTCCCCGGTTCCTAGAACCAGCTGGTGCGAGACACGCGCAGGTGGCCACCCTGTCAGATACCGACTCAGCGCGGAGTAAAGCAGGAACAGGACCCGCTACAATGGCGAGCCAGGTAGGACTCCGGTGGCCTGGTCTAGGTGACTTTACAGAGGGGGTGAGGGAACAAAGCAAAATGGACGAAAGGATAGCCACATACGTGTGGAAGAAAGTGAATCTGGCAAAAGCATGGGTGGTAGAAGTAGCTAATGCAGACCAGCCAGTCCAGGCGGCTGCTGCATGGACAGACAGTAAGAAATATGACAAAACTGTGGAGAAGGCAATATGGCTAGCCTGTCTTGTGCAGCAGGTGAGCAAGTTGGAACAACAAGTCATGGAGCTGGAGGGAGAATTAAAGCAGTTAAGGGCTAGCACTGAGGAGTTAGAGCAGGTCCGTTACGATAGCTTACAGGCAAGGGAAGCTCACAGGTGCGAGATAGAGTTCCTCCGATGCCAGGTTGTGGAGGCAAAGGGGAGTGAACGGGAAGCCCGAGAGAAGCTAGCCCAGGGTACAGTGCAGTACAGGGAGCTTGAGGGTAAGTTCCAGGACATTCAGGCAGCGTACAGAGTTAATTGCGCTGAAGCTAGTCGTGGGGGCCACGCAGCGTGCGAGGCACGCATTAAGCAGCTGGAGGGGGCTCTGGCCCAGTTTAGGGGACAGGTACACCTGGTGGGGCCAGGGGGGTCCCTCGGGGGCAGAGGGCCACTCGCAGCGGATGATTCTCCCCAAGCGGGAGGGAACAGACCGCCTCCTGAGGCGCTGGCAAGGGGTCCGGGTCAGCAGGTGGGGTCTGAGGCGTCCGGTGAGGGACGGGTTCAGTGGGGATCAGTGGAGTATCCCCAGGTAGGAGTATCTCCCATATGGGCAGTACACCCCGGGGTGGTGGGGCTGCAGGACGTGGGAGGGAGACAGGCTGCCGGTGAAGCAGGGGAGCAGGAGCTCCGGGGGCAGATGTGCCCAGTTACACAGAGAAAATATGGTCCCCCAGTGAATAGGGACACACGGGGGCCGGTGGAGAGTGACATTGTGGTCCCTCACGGGGCACATGCACTCAGGGGTATGGTGGCCCACATCCCAAAGTTAACAAAGGGAGGGCAGCCATCACTACATTTTGCGGAGGTGCAGCAAGCTGCAGACATTTACGATTGCGACGAGCCTGAAAGGGTTAAAATGCTGCTGATGACCCTGGACAGTTACCTATGTAGAGCAGTGACCTCCAGGGAAGGGGGAAGACCTACCACATGGGGGGCTGCCCAGGCAGCAGTACTGGAGGCTATGGGACTGGACCAGGGGAGTCCATTCATCAGAGTCGGGGAAATTAAGCAGCAGCCAGCAGAGTCCCCGAGCATGTTCGCAGACAGGCTGTGGACAGTATATGAAGGGGCATGTGGAAGCCCGCTAGATAGGAGGCACTTGGGGGAAAGAACAGCCCACTGGCTGAAAACGCTGGTGGCCAATTGCCTGCCCCGCATTAGGGCAAAGGCCGAACTGTGGTTCGACCCACAGGACCCGGACCTTAACGAGGCAGAGGTCATTAGGAAACTTACTCTTGCCTACCGCAATGGGGAATGGGGTGAGGACAAACCCCACAAGGGGAAGGTGCACGAGGCAGCGCCAGCACCCCTCTCTAGGAGGGGGTGGAAACAGGAGGGCAGTCAGCTCCCCGATAGGAAGCCGGTCTGCTATGGGTGTGGGAGGCCTGGGCACTACCGCAGAGATTGTAAGGGCCCGCATGCAGAAGCACCCCGCAATAAGAGTCAGACCCCGGGGACAAAAGTCGAAGCCACTGCCCCAGAGACATTTAACATTAAAGATTTTCTGGAATACCCGCAAGGTAAGGCGGGGGGGGGGGGGTGTTGGGCAGGCCGCCATGGCAACAGGCCAGGGCCGACCCACGCCGGCCCCAAGCACCCAGCTATGACTAGCCGGCCAGCCCCAGTACCTCTGCCCAGTAGAGTACGGCCCATGCGGGAGACCCTGGGTCAAGATGGAGGTCCAAGATGTGGTCGGGAGTTACCTGCTAGACACGGGTGCTTCCAGTACCGTTGTCCACGCGGACAATCCCCGTACATCCCTTCTATCGAGCGGGGTGCCCTACAGTCTTGTGGGCTTCACAGGAAACGAGAAGACCGGTGTTTTCTCTCTCCCCTTGTCCATTAAGGTAGGGGCACTCCGAACCCAGTGGAAGTGTGTCCTTATGAAGTGGGATCAGGAAGGGAAAGGGATTTTAGGGGCCGATTTCGTAGTAGCGCATCAGATCCTGGTGGATCTGAGAAACCACTGCCTGTGGGGCATAACGGGAGAGCAGGCTTGGAAGGTCATGGTTATAGACCAAGCACGGGAGAAAGGGGCACTGTGCATCGTGCAGCCGAAGGAGGGCTATAACCTCGACACTTTAATTGAGAATACCCCAGAGAGCTTACAAGGGGTCGTGAGGGCAAACCTGGCAGCCTTCGCGACCCACAAACACGATTGCGGGAGGGTGACCGGGACCGAGGTGAGGATAGATGGGGATCCCATGTCCCGAACCCAGAAACAGTACAACTTCCCTCGGGAGGCTGAGGCAGACTTAGAAGTAGCCCTGAGTTCGTTGGTGAAACAGGGAGTCCTCAGATCCATTGCCACCCACGTGAACTCACCCCTCTGGCCGGTAAAGAAGCCAGACGGGTCATGGAGAGCAACGGTAGATTACAGGCTATTAAACAGCAATATCATGGCGTGTGCGCCCACGGTGGCTGCTGTGGCTGACCTGCTGGGAGAAATCCCGGCATCAGCTGCAGTGTTTACCGTGCTGGATATTTCCAACGGGTTTTGGTCTATTCCCCTCAGGGAAGAGGATCAATATAAATTCGCCTTCACATTTGAGGGGCAACAGTACACCTGGAGATGCCTCCCCCAGGGATTTCACAACAGCCCGAGTATATTCCACCAATGCATGGCAGAATGCTTAAAGAATTTCAGCGAGCCTCATAGGTTTGTACAGTATGTGGATGACATCCTGTTATTCACCGACAACAGTGAGGAGCATGGCCCCTTAGCGAATGAGCTGTTAGGACTGTTGCGGAAGGGTGGGTTAAAGGTTAACCCCAAGAAAGCTCAGATTGAGCTTAGAGAGGTCAAGTTTCTGGGATTGACCCTCAGAGCCGGGAAAAGGGCCATAGACACGGCCAGGAGGCAAGCAGTACAGGAGCTCCCTATCCCCACGGATGTAAAGGGGGTGAGGTCCTTTCTAGGGATCACGGGCTACTGCAGGGACTTCATCGAGGATTATGCCACCGCGGCAGCACCCCTGCTCAGGTTGTTGCACAAGGGGGTGGAGTGGGACTGGGATGGCAAGTGTGAGTCGGCCTTTATCCGACTAAAGGAAGATTTGCAGACAGCCCCAGCCCTGGGAGCTATCAATCCCCGGGAGGAATTCTTCCTGGAAGTAGCCGCGGGCAGCGATGGTCTGAGTGCTGTGCTACTCCAGGAAAGACACGGCAAGCTGAGACCGGTAGTCTATTCCTCCCGAGTCCTCACAGATGTGGAGAAGTCGTACTCCAACTGTGAGAGGCACCTGCTTGCCACATACTGGGCAGTCAAACGAGCGCAGGTTTTTGTTAGAATGGCCCCCATCACACTCCTAATCCACCATACCCCGACTCAAATGCTTCTAGACGGCCGAATTAAAGACGGCACGGTCAGCAGCGCCAGGATTACCCGGTGGACGCTCCTCCTGTCTCAAATGGCACTGCGGGTGAAACGGCTGAGTGAGCCACAGCACGCAGCCAACCTGATGTACCCCGGGGAACCCCATCACTGTACCGTAGAGGGAGTCTGGGAGGTGGATTTTGGATTCAGGGCAGGGGTCCATCCGACAGGCAGGGAGATTTATGTGGACGGGTCCAGTACTGTGTCCGAGGGCATCAGGCTTACGGGCTGCGGAATCTGGGACCCTGAAGCGGACTTAGCCCTAGCCATTAAGCTCCCCAATACACTGAGCGCTCAACAGGCAGAGCTGGCCGCGGTGATGTATGTGGTCACTCACCCGGAACAGTTCCCAACCCCCTATACTATCTGTTCCGATAGCATGTTCACCTGCAACTCCTGCACTGAGTACCTGGCCATCTGGTCCCGTTGAGGGTACACCTCCTCGGACGGGAAGCCCCTCGCCATGAAACCTCTGCTAGAGAGGATCGTAGCCGCCGTGGGGAAGGGTGGGGATAGGTACATCCTCAAGGTTAAGGCCCATTCCAAGACAGAACCACGGGCAGAGGGGAACCAGAAAGCAGACCTCCTGGCCAGGGAGGGGGCTAGGAACGGGATAGCCTGGGACCCATATGAAGGTGGACGGATCGATGCCGCTAGGGAGCAGCCGCGCAGGGGGGATCCCGGGACGGCATTGGCCCCAGATCTGGCTACCGCCCAGGCCCAGGACCCAGAGATTAAAGCAGCGATTTCAGCCTGAGCAAGAGGGGAAAAGATAGAGGGTCCTTATGCAGGGGAGGGCATAGCCGTGAAGGAGGGCATGCTGTTTCGGGGCAACCAGTGGGTAGTTCCCTCCCAGCATCGGGGGGAATTCCTGACTATGGCACACCAGAGCCCTGGAGCGGGACACCCCGGTCCCGAAACCACCTGGCGGCGGGTGGAGGAAGTGGGCTGGTGGTCCGGGCTGCCGGAGGACGTTCGTGACTTCTGTGCGAACTGCCTGGTGTGTGCCGCCAACAACCCCGACCCTCAGAAAAGGAAAGTCCCTCTAGGACATGTCCGAAGGGTAGAAGGGCCATGGAAGTCGATCCAGATTGACTATATAGGGCCCCTTCCAGTCGCAGCCGGAGGCTACAAATACTGCTTAGTGCTTGTGGATGTGTTCTCCAAGTGGGTAGAGGCCTTCCCCTGCCGAACAGCCACCGCTCTCGGCACCGCTAAGATCCTAGTTAGGGAGGTGTTCTCTCGATGGGGTCTCCCACAGTACGTGGAGTCAGACCAGGGCAGCCACTTCACGGGGCAGGTAATGCAGGCGACCCTGAAAGTACTGGGGATAAAGGCTCGGTGGCATGTGGCCTATAATCCCCAATCATCTGGCCCAGTGGAGAGGCTCAACCGGACCCTCAAGGAACGGTTGAGAAAGGAGACTGGAGATTCCCCAAGTAAGTGGGTAGAAGTCCTACCACTTGTCCTCATGGGCACACGGAAGTCAGTCCCGCAGTACAGGATACTCCCCCCACAAGCTCATGACTGGACGGGCCATGAGGACCCCATTACACCTATTAGTGCCTGCCCTAACCGAGGGGCAGATGAGGGAAGTGAGCCGGGACCAGTTTGCTAAAAAGCTGATAGAGCAGCTGCAGGGAGTTTACCTCAGGGCAGCAGGGAATATGGGGGAGACCCACCGCCGCAACCAGCTGCTAGTGGAGCCTCGCAGAACCCAGGAGTGGGCGGTAGGGGACCAGGTGATGGTCCGTAACTTTGCCCGAGTAGGGGTTTTCGAGCCGCTTTATGCCGGCCCCTATAGCATCGTGGACAAGGCCAGCCCACTAGTGTATGCGGTTAAACTCCCCAAAAAGGTTAAATGGTTCCACGCCAACCAATGCAAACTGTTTGCCCCTACCAGAGAAGGCAGGAGCAAGAATAAAGTCAGACAGGGGGTAGTAGCAGAAGAGGCCCCCATAGGTATCAAGACAGCAGAAATAATTCCTGACCCCACCGCAAGAGCAGTAGCCACAGTAGCAGCAGGCTGCTGTGGCAGGGCAGCCGTGAGGGACGGTCTAGCTGTTAGGGAAGCGGTGATTCCAGCACCCAGCTCAGGGATTTTTAAAATCACTGAACCCCCACTCTCTGGCCCGATCAGTTGTGTCAGGGAAGTGGCAGTGGCAGAGGCAGAAGAGGTGGAGGTATCCCCATTACTGTGGGAGACAGTCAGGGGGCGAAAAAGTAACAGGGTCCCCAAGCCCACGGTGAGGTGGTCTCCCTCTCATATGGTCAACCGACCAAGGACCCCCACCACGAAGTCCCGGGTGGAGAAGGTAATACAGGGAACCCTTCCAAGGGGCACCCCAGAGAACGTAGGTCCCGCAGGAAGCTGGGGCAGTAAGACAGTTCCCTCCAGGGGAGGGGAAGAGAGGGGCAGCCAAGAACCCCAACCACAGGGGGTCTGGGGGACTGAGCCAGAGCAGGAGGGCAGCTGGCCTCAGGAAGCTGAGGACCAGTTATGAGCTGGCCACCCGGAGACGGGTGGCATTGTATATAGTGAAGTTCTGTTTCTTTAGTCCGGTTCACATGTTTTCTGATGGTGGTCCCTAGTAGTTTCAATGTTGTAGTACTGTCAAGTCGTTGCGGTTTGGGTAATGCAATTTCAAAGGGGTTTTGTTTGTACAGCTGGCAGTTTGTTTACCTTTCTCGAGTGGGTGTGATTTCTTGTGGTTTATAGTGATTTTCTTCCATTGGCTGGGGCAGCCAGGTGTGTGTGTGTTTCTGTTGGACGAGGGACTCCCATTCAGCAATGGAGGGCTCTGACTGGCTAGGGGACTCCCATTGAGATTGAAGCACGGAGGGGGTCCCAAAATGGTGAATGTACAGAGTTAAAGGAGTTCCCTGTGACGGCAGAGTCAGGTGGGGTGGAAAAGAAGGAAGTGTACAAGTTCATGACCCAGAGATCAGTGCAGGAGGTGATCTGAGGTCACCCTCTCGGGGATAACCTGCTCTGAGAAGGGAGGAATGTCGTGGAGGCAGCAGGAGGGCTTTTTCTTCTTTATTTTACAGATGGAGCAACTAATCTGGAAGCTAACAGCATGGATATGCCTGGGAACGGCTAGAGGGACCTTTCGAAGTACAGAGGAGCATATGGTGTATGGGTGCTCCGGTGGCCAGGCACCCACGGTAACAACTACCCAGGGGACACTTGCAGCGTCTGGACAGGTTGTATATTTTCATGAGGGAAGGTGGCCAGGGTGGTTGGGGTCAAACTCTACCAGATACTCCCGTCTACTACTTGCAAAAATATCAAAGTCATCGCAGACCGGGTTAGGGTGACAGAGGGGAGACGAGTGTGCCTGACATGTAAGGGGGATGTCCCGGCAGGAAGATGGTGGTGGCTCAGGAAGCTGAGCCCGGACATGAAAAATCGATCGTCGGCATGGGAGAGACTGGACAACAACACTTATAGGACCATCACGAGATCACTGGGCGGGATCACCTTATGTTGGGATAAGTGGTGGGAGGCTGACCAGGGGACCTATTTATGCCTGTGGGAGTCTGCCAGGGTCTGCCCACAAGGGGCATCGATCCGATTTGTAAGGTGGTGGCAGAACCCAGGTAACGGGATAAATTGGGACCGCAGTGGGAAGGGGTGTGTGACTCCCAGGGAAGGGATGAGTGTGAGAGCCACTGAACTACTAGTTCAGGTGAGGAAGCCCCTGCCCACAGCCCAACCGATCGAACCTCGCCACTGTCCGACAGCCACGAAGGGGCCCGAGAATGGGCTAGTATTGGTTCCCACCAGAAAGGTATTATATCAGGGTGTGCATTATGCCGTCGCTTTGGTTGTTTTGAATTTAACGGATGTGCGGTTACCAGCATGGTGTCCCCGTGAGACGGAAATGTTGTACCAGGCCTTATTGAAGGATATGTTTCGTAAATTTCACGATTTGGACTTCGACGATATAAACATTGACCAATTATATCACGGAGAGGGGGAAATTCCAGGAGGTTCCAGCCGACAGCGGCGAGGGCTGGTTGATGATGGGTTCACTGCTTTTAATACGGGTACATCAATTGTTAATAGTATGGACACTGTGGAGTTGGCCCTCCAGATAAACCAGCTAAAGGGCCAGCTCCGGAAGGTTCTGGGGGACGGGAATACCGTATTGGGATCACAGCTGCACGAAGAGGAGGCAATGACCCTGCATCTAAAGGAAATCATAGGGCAATTGGAAAAGCACGCCAAGACGATTAATGCTTTAATCAAAGAGGACAGGAATGCGTCCGACCAGGCTGCTCAGAATGAGGTGTGTGGGTTGTATGGTGCGTGGTTGCTGAGTGAAGGGCGAAATAACCTGGAGGACCTGAGACAAGGGCAGGTGCCGTCATGGATCAATAACCAGCATCTTGCAGCGCTACACCCTTACAACAGCACCTTGAGTCCTTGTCAGCTTCGTGCAGCTTCCGAGGCGTATCCAGTACCGGTGGACTGCGGGAAGTCCAACCACACTGTTTTAGGGGTAGTGGTCCGGATCCCAGTCCTGGGAGAGTCGGCAAAACCGGTACCCCTGCACCGAGTGGAGAATGTGGGGGTGGTTGGAGGAGGGGTGCATGTCCGCTATGTGAAGGTCTCGCCTTATGTCATAGTGCGGGAACAAGCTGTGACAGGCACTGACCTCTCGGGGTGTCGGAGCCGGGGAGCGCAGGTGATCCTGTGTCCTCAGCACATGGGCACTGAGGTGCGGCCTCAGTGCGGGTTTACAACTGCTGGGGCAGAACCTATAAATTGCACCATGGAGGCAATGGCAGCGAGCCATATGCAACCCCAGGTGGTGGCATATGTAGGGAGTGGGACATATTGCGTTACCACTGGGGCCCAGCGGTATAGGCACGGACCACAGCAGTAGTGTGCGATACCGTACAGCAGCTTCTGTTTTAATCCCACAGCAGAGGTCCATGTGGCACAGCAGCGGATATGGCCCATTCCTGAACCCTCCACAATTCACCTCTCGGTCAGGGATAACTTTAGTGATCTGCAACAGTATGTAGCTCGGTTTGGGTACGATATTCCCCCAGTTCAAGAGGATTTAACGGTTTTACTTGAGGCAGTGAAACTATCACAGAAGCACTTTTATGCCCTGGAACAAAAGACATGGGAAATAGCAGGGGAAATTGCGGACATTAAAGGTCCCGATTGGTGGAATATGGGGTCATGGATTGTTATCCCGCCTTGGATCCGTATAGCGTCCCACCTGCTGGTAGTCGCACAGGCCGGGGTATTGTTGTACCTGTTTTTGCATCACTGCAGGGCTCTCCGCCAGAAGCGGTGGAGGAAGAATCGGAACCTTTGGCGAAGGAAAACAAACAAGAGAAGACTGTGACAGGCCAAAGGAGAAGTTGCCCCAGCAAAACCTCCAATTGTATTTGTTTTTATTTATTGTGTGTTATGGTCACCCCTATCTTTTGGGACCCGTGGTTGAATTGTTTTTTTCTAAATAACTTTCCATGTTTGTATTTGTTATCCTGGATAATCCGTTTATATCGCCTTTCTGTGGTACTGGGGGGGGTATAGTTCAGATTAAGGGGAGGTCTCGGGAACCGAGCGCCACGTGTATGGGTAAGGACTACAGTCACGGAAAAAAAAGGGATATGAGATGAGTGTGTTGCCCTTCTCTGCTATGTCGATACGGTCTGAGCAAGTCTGGATGTATCGAAGGGGCAATATTGTAGCAATTTCGGGCAACACAGAAGCGGGGAGCAAACAGTGGAACCTGGAAAAAACAGCTAAAATGGACAGAGCAGCCACCTTGTGTTGCCCTCCTCTGCTATGTCGATACGGTCCGAGCAAGTCTGGACGTATCGAAGGGGCAACTGTAGCAATTTCGGGCAACACAGAAGCGGGGAGCAAGCAGTGGAACCTGGGAAAAGCAGCTAAAATGGACAGAGCAGCCACCTTTTTCTGAAAGCTTGACATGATTTCCCAGCAGGCTCTCTGTGCCTGTACAAAAGAGAGCCCAGCCCCCAAGGTGTTCTGGCAGGAATCGGCCAGACACCTATGTGTATTGGAGGGGGGAAGTGGCCACTATGCAGGCCTGATAAACTAACAAAGCCTGGAGTCACGATGTCTGGGCTAGGCTCAGGAGAACAGAAGAGAGCCATTAGCACCTCCGTGTCAGCAAACGGAGAGATTATGAAACAATGGACACAGCCACGGAGGTCATTTCACCTGCACAGTAGGGAGGTGTAAAACACATTGGACATTGCCAGTGCCCTGGGGGCATTTCCAGGCTATAACTGCAGAGGTACCTGGGCTCTCTCGGGGGGGCTCTCCTGACTGCTGGGACAGATCTCTCTCTCCCTCTCTCTTCGCTGGCTGCTGGGACAGGCCTGCTGTTCACTCTCGCACTCAATTTCAAGCCTGGCTGTAAGTTTCTTACCCAGAAGCGTGGCGTTTTCCGAGAACCATATCAGTGGTTGAGGCTTTGTGGGAAAGGGGGTTCTCCACTGTCATAGTTATAAGCATTGCTATCTTGTGTAAAGTAAGGCCTTACGTTGTGTGCGTTAGCATCTTGTTCCCATAGTCATAGTAAACTGTATAGTGTCTAATGTTTGTCTTTCTTACGGGTTCTGGTGGGTGTTGATAATAAAATGGTGTTGGACTGTCGCCCTGCGTCTTGTTTGCTCCATTGCACCCTCACCACGGACCTCTGGTAAAGTCACAGTGTTTCAAAAGGCCTTGCCATAATTCCGGAGTCAAGAATCTAGGGTTTTTCCTGGGACACCTCGAAGCCGTCCACTCAGGACTGGGTCTGGTCAGGCATAAACAGCCCAGTCCTTTTCTCTCTTCCGGGGAAACTGCCCGAGTGGGTAGACAATGGGGTGGCCATTAAACCACTGACGGAAGGGAGAATCGCCTGAGTATTGGTGGCAGTGGGTTACCTGGGTGATATAAGGGTCAGACTTGCTGTGCAGCCTGCAGCAGTTTTGACTCAGCGCTCGCCCCAGAGGGAATCCCATAGTGTGGGATTTCCCCGGTTCCTAGAACCAGCTGGTGCGAGACACGCGCAGGTGGCCACCCTGTCAGATACCGACTCAGCGCGGAGTAAAGCAGGAAAAGGACCCGCTACAGTTTCCATCAATCCAATGGTGTGGGTTGTGAAGAGCCCTAATTTGAGCAGTTTTGATGATAATGTACAAACCTGAACACAGGGCCTGACTGAGGAGCCTGCTATTCTAAGGATTTCACACATTGTGCAGTAAATATATCTGATGTGGATGGCTCATGCATTCTAAACAATATCAATTGAAAATACATTGCAAATTAATAAATGAACCATTTACTTTGGTTTATAAATAGCATATATTTGATGCATCACATTGCTAATTTTAAACTATTACCTTGACATATATCTCTCTTCATAAGAAAATAGTAGTCAAACTTGTTAGCTGTGGGATTGAACTTACCAGTTCACATTGAAATTGTTTAACTCTGCATTATTTACTATATCATTTTTAGTGCAATAAACATTTGTTATTTACTGAACTACAATTTTCAGGATAAGTCAACAAATCAATCCATTTAGTTCTGCCTTTCTTACTCTCCGATATTTTTAATTTCTCTACCATACCTCCTCCATTTTTGTAAGCCAGGTAAGGAAATCTCCAAACATTCCCAAAACCCACTGCATTACCAATCATTGAGAGCAGGTAATCAGTCTTCGAAGACCAGTTACCCCGTTCCACATTCTCATCACCCACAGCACCATGTTCATTGGCGGTATCCTGGGAGAAAGAATTGAAATGGCAAGCTCAGACATTAATCTTTCTCAGACTAGATCTCAAGTGAAATGTATAGTCACCACTCCCACAACTATCGGAAAATGGTGCAGTTCTCTATTTAGCAGCAATGTCAGTCAGGTTAGAAACAGCCAGATGTCCACAGAGAGTCTACAATTCACAACGACCAAAATCTACAAATCAACAGTATCTCAAATTGTCTTACATGGATTTTTACTGTTTTGTTTTGTTGAAATACTCACCGTATCCTGTGGAGGGTTTGGCCGATTGTCATTCAGTAAGAACCGAAATAAATGCCTTCGGTCCATTTTCAGACATCAATGAACTATTCTTCCACTTGCACAAGAATTGGAAGTAAAATGAGGACACTCCTTTTGGCCAAAAGTCCTTCAACTTCTCATGAATGGATTATTCTTGTTGAGTCAGAAGTCAGCCTCTTACTGTGTTTCATAACAGGTGTAACTCTACTTAGCTAATCATTCAATTTCCACACTAAACATTTCTATTGAGTTAAATGATTTGTTTTCAGAACAGTTACGATCAAAGGGCATTCATTCCCTGTCCTCAGGGTTTGGGCAAAGCGCTGGTTTTAAAAGGAATAGCTTCCAAGTGAATCCAAACCAAGTTGAACTTCAGCCAAAGAAAAGCTATCTAAGATTTCTTCTAAAAATGAACGGGTCTTCTCCCATATTAGAAATATAATTGTCATCCCCTGCTACCCGAGTTCATTTTACGTAATGAAATTTTAATTAGTTTTGAATGTGTGGCTGCAGTTTTGTAATCCCTATATAAGATGAAATGTACATGGATTTGGGAAAAACATGATTGCTTGTCCATTGATCTGGCAGTCTCACCTCTAACCAAATGTTTAAAGTTAGAAGATCATAAGAGAGAAGTGAATCTGTATTGCTTTCTTAGCATTCCATCATGAAATGTTATCGCCTAAATTATAACTATGCTTACTAAAGTGAGGTGTAATAGTTCTATAGTTGGAAAAGTTAAGTAACTATTAAATAGTATGGTTCCCACACTGTTGCCTCTGACTATCAGCAAGTCACCAATTGAAAGTGCAGCACATTAATATTCAAAAGTCTTCATTGTATTGGAGTAGGTTATTGATAGGGTAAAGCAATATTCTGAATTGTATGATTAGATAGGGCTCTCTCAGTGTGAGATCCAGAGCTAATTACTGAAAAACTTCCATTGCTTTCAAATGTTATTTACTGGTCAGCTTAGCCATCTGGCTGGATCATTAGAAGCTTTGCTAGGTGCATGATCTTTTGGCTGAATCACAAACACCAGTGGGTTTGGAAGAGTGATGATTGCATATAAAAATACAACAAAAAGTGTATTCTCTTGTGCAAAATGCAATGTGTCACCACATTCAGCGTCATCTTGAAAGACTGAGTTTAATGCAAAATTTTACTGGCTTTGAGTTCATCTTTCCCTTTTCTTAATACCCTCCGCTCCTCCTCCATTCACTGCTTAACATCAGCCAGGGTCTTTGTAACGGGCTCCAGGGTCTTGTCATTGGGCTCTGAGTTCTTAATTATGGACCCACCCCTGCCATTGCCACGTCTCCCACAAGCCTCTATGTCTGAGCTGGAGCCATGGGCCTGATCTCCTACCTACTGGTCTCCCTGCGAAGCTGCCACCAGTCATCGGGATCCTGGCTCAGGCCTCATCTGTGACCTCAGTGCTAGAGCCAGAGCCAGCCAAGGATCTGGGACTGCATGGGGCCCTGCCCCAACCGACTCCCATGCAGAAACAAAAAAAACCACAGGAAGACCGATCACCATGGCAGCTGCAACCGCCATCAATCACCCGAAGGAGCTGTTCTCTCTTGCTGCTGCTGCTCCCTGTCTTTTGCACTGGTCCTCTGGCCCCTACACCCTCCTCTGTCTCTGACAAAAGTATAAAGGCCCATTTTCCTACAACTTTCAACTCTGAAGAAGCCTTGTACTGGACTCAACTAATTAACTCTGTTTATCTCTCTATTGATTCTGCCAGACCTTCTGTGTTCTGCAGCATTGTTTGTGTTTGTTTTTAAGATATTATTCCTGCTTACTGGAGTAACTGACTCCCTGATCAATGTGGTGACACCAGCTCTTTTACACCCTCACCCATCTCCCCTATCTCACCTGAAGATTCTATAACCCAGAATATTGTGCTGACAATCATGTTCTTTCCTCAATCACAACCATCTCTGTGATAGCAATGATATTAGATCCTCATACATTAATAAACATGCACAACTCCTCTGCCTTACTCACAAGACTCCTTGCATTAAAAAATACCATCCATCTTTGCCACACTCCATTCTGCACTAACTTGAATATATTTGCACGAATTTCTGCACTGCAATGGTGGGTTCTTCAATACTTTTCAGTACATCAACCTTTACTGAACCTCCACTTAGTATCCCAGACCCCTGCAAAAATTAGTTTTGAATCCCATCATCACAATCAGCAATACCTTCAGCAAACCAGAACACTTATGTACGTCCCACCTTCTCCAGAAATAAATGTGGTGATCCAACACTAATCTGTTCCAGATCGCAATGCACTCTGGGGCTTTCCTGACTTCTTGCCAGCCTCTTTCTGGTTGGTCATAGAGTCATAGACTCATACAGCATGGAAACACTTTGGTTTAACCAGTCCATGCTGAACATAATCCCAAACTAAGTTAGTCTCACCTGCCTGGTCTTGGCTCATATCCCTCCAAACCTTTCCTATTCACATCTCCATCAAAATATCTTTTAAACGCTATAATTGTATCCACATCCATCATTTCCTCAGGAAGTATAGTCCACACACAAACTACTCTTGGTTTAAAAAAATTGCCTCATGCCTTGTTCAAATCTCTCTCTTCTCACCGCTCACCTTAAAAATGTCCCCCTAGTCTTGAAATTCCCCATCTTAGGGAAAAGACAACTACCATCAACTCTATCTATACCTCTCATTATTTTATAAACTTCTATCAGGTCACCTCTCAACCTCCTACGCTCCAGTGAAAAAACATTTCAGCCTTTCTTTATAACTCAAACCTTCCATACCTGGCCACATCCTGGTAAATCCCTCCTGACCCCTCTCCTGCTTAATAATACCCTTCTCCTCTCTGACTGCATTTTCTTAAACCGTGATGGGGGTCAGGGATGGGAGCAACAATGAGAAAAGAGAGAAGGTTGAGGCTGATACAAAAGATAAAGGGATAAAGTTCAATAAACAAGGCAGGCAAGAGCATGGTGGGCTATGAGGAAAAACAATGAATTAAACACATTTATTTCAACACAAGAGGACTGACAGGTAAGGCAGATGTACGTAGGGTATGGATAGGAACATGGGACTGGGATATCATACCCTTTGCAGAAATTTGGCTGAGGGAGGATGATGACTGGCAGCTTAATGCTTGGCATGTTGATGCTATCGGAAGGATAAAAAGGTGCACAAGAGGTGAGGGAATGCTGTTTTTGATTAGGGAATTCAACTTGTACTTAGACAGAATATTCCTGGGTGATTGTTTAGTATATGGATGAACTAAAAATAAGAAAGGGGTGATCACTTTGATTGGATTGGATTATAAGCCCCCAACAGTTGTCACAGTAATGGTCTGGTACAAGTTAGTTTGCCCTTGAGTTTTTTTTTAGAGAGGGGATCATTGGCCAGGCTCCATCGTGCCTGAACTTTGAATGGTTCACTGGGGCCTTGTTGTTTCCCCAAACAAATACTGCTTCAGATCAAAAGCTTGAAAGACCTTTTGAAAACTTGGTCTTGTCAAGGGGACGTGGCCAGCTCTCTAGCTGTTCAGTTCAGTACGGGAGGGAGTAGAGTCATGGGGGAAACTGGAAGCCTTCTCTCTATCCTTCTGCCCTTCTGATTTTGAACTGAATGCGGCCTGTGCCATTGTTTGCTGTTTGTGCTTAGGGATCTGTGTACTGGGATTGTTGCAAGAATTTTCAGAACAGCATCATTTGGTAGGGTTTGGATAGGATAAGTTATCGGGTATTCTGTTTTCTGTTCTTTGTAATTCATTTTATAATTTTGCAAATAAATTTTGTTTGTTTAAAACCTGACAGTTGACCAAGCTGATGTACTCCAGGAATATCCACTGTACACCTCATTAAACAAATAGCAAAGTTACAGGCAGACCTAGTCCATGACAGACTGGGGGCTTTTTGCGGGATTTAAACAGCGAGTGGTAGTTGCTAGTGTCTTTTATTTCGGGTGTTGACTTGGTTGGTTTAAACCGTGTTCGGATGGCAATGGCTCTTTCAATCACCAAGGAGTTCCTGGAGGTGGAAGAAGTGACCTCGGGGGTTTTGCAAAAGGCAGATAAGACCAAACTGCAGGAATTAATAGACAAGCTAGGGTTGAATTTACCTCCTAATGTGAGGAAAGATGAGATGAATTCAGCAGTAGCTCAGTATTCAAATTTGCTGGAAACACTATCAGGATCTGTAGAGATGGCAAGAATTCGATTGTAAATGAAGCAGCTTGAGTTAGAGGGGAGAGATAAGGAAAGGGCAGCAGAAATGAAACAGTTTGAATTACAATTAAAATCAGAAGAGAGAGAAAAAGCAAACACATTAAGGGCTTTAGCCACAGAGAAAGAAAGATAATGAAGAACTCTAGCAGAAGAGAAAGAAAAAGCAAAGAGATTGAACTTTAGAAATTGACACTTAAAAAGGGAAGTCAGCACAAAAGGATGGAGATGCAGGCTGAAGGTAGGTTTAGTGAGGAAGAGAGTGAGGATGAGCAAGCCCCTGGCAGTCAGAAGCCTAGTGAGAAACTGTTTAAGTATGTTCAAACAAGGCCTAAATTTAATGAGAAGAATGTGGAAGCCCTTGTCATTTCATTTGAAAAAGAATCTAAACAAATGCAATGGCCAGTCAGTGTGTGGGTTTTGTTGATCCAAACCAAACTTGTGGGTTGAGCTAGTGAGGAATTCACATCGCTATCAGAGCAGGTATCTGGGGAGTATGAGTAGGGAAAAGAATCAATCTTAAGCGCATATGAATTGGTACCAGAAAGCCTATAGACGTTTAAAGAATCTAAGGAGGAACCCTGGTCAAACTTATATTGAGTTTGAAAGAATTAAACAAAGTAATTTTGGTAGGTGGATACGAGCTTTAAAAATAGAACAAACTTACAATACCCTTAGAGAGACAATTATTTTGGAGGAGTTTAAAAATTCACTGCCTGACATAGTGCAAATTCATTTGGCAGCGCAGAGAGTTAAAAATGGCAAGCTTAGCAATTGAAGTGGCTGATGATTATGAGTTGGTCCATAAATCACGGTCTGACTTCCTGCATCAATTTCAATCCATGAGGGATAGAAGTTGGGGAAAAGAGAAATCCTCCTGTGGAAAGGGTAAGATAGATCTCAGTGGAGATCATAAGGAGACCTTATCACAGCGTAAAAAGGAAACCCCAGAAGGGGACGAAGAAGGTAAAAGCTCCAGTGTTTTTATTGCAATAAAGTAGATCACATGAAATCACAGTGTTGGTGGGCTAGGAAAAGCACAGGAAAGCCAGGCGTGGGAAAGCAGGATAACCCTGGAAGTGTTGTTGGAGTGGTAACTGGGAGCTAGAAAGCTGCATCAGAGTGCACAAGCTGATCAGAGGTTGGTTAAGGAAGAAATGCCAGATCTGCTTAAAAAATATACCTGAAAAGGTAAAGTTTATTCATGTTAGAGTAGCAAGTAAAGAGGTTATAATATTAAGGGACACAGGATTCTCTCAGTCTGTGATGCTGAAGGATGTGGAGGAATATACTCCTGAAGGACTATTGCCAGAAAAGTTACTGGTAACAAGAGTTCATGGTGAGACAAAAAGTGCTCAATTATGTAAAATGATGCTAGAGTGACGAGAAAAGAGTGGAGAATGTGTATAGGAGTACTGGACAAAGTCTCGGTTCCAGGAAAACAATTTGTCCTTGTGAATGATACAGCTGATTCACTGGTAGGTGTGCTGCCTACTGCAGTTGAAAGACCTGTGGATACTCAAGCAACTAAAGCACTGCAAGAATCTTACTTGGGAATCTTCCCTGTTTGTGTAGTAATGAGGTCACAGAGTCACCAGTTGAAGGAGGAGAGATCAAAGGGTACAGATAAGAAATCTGAAGTGGGATTAGCAGAGACTGTATTCGATCAGTTAGTTAAGATAAAACAGGAATAAATAAATAATCATGCAATATCTTTACCTGTGCAAAACTCATTGAGGTTCAGCAGAAAGATGAAAACTTAAAGCAATTGTATCAAAAGGCATATACAGAGAAGGAGTCTGAATTTATCCCTGTGTGCTGTTACCTGAAAAATGATGTCTTAATTAGGGAAAAGAGACCATCACATATTCAAGCAGATGAGAAACGGGCAGAGATTCATCAAATTGTATTGCCAGTGGGGTATAGAAAGGAAATGTTGCAGGTGGCACATGGATCACCACTTGGAGGCCATTTAGAAGTGAGGAAAACACAAGCTAAAATATAAAGACATTTTTACTGGACTGCACAAGAATGTAGTTGAATTTTGCTAGCTATGTCATGCATGTCAAGTGATTGGAAAACTACCGATGGTAATAAAACCTGTAACTTTAATACCTATTCCAGATTTTGAGGAACTTTTTACCAGAGTCTTAATTGATTGAGTAGGTCCCCTACCACAAACAAAAAGTGGGAACCAATATTTGTTAACAATAATGTATACATCGACAAGATTTCAAGAGGCTGTTCCATTACACAATATCACAGCTAAAAGGATTGTAGAGGATTTACTCAAAGTTTTCACTAGATACAGACTACCAACAGAGATACAGTCAAATCAAGGGTCAAACTTCACATCCAAACTATTTAAGGAAGTTATGGACAGTTTAGACTTAAAACAATTCAAATCTACTGCGTACCATCCAGAATCGCAGGAAGCGTTAGAAAGATGGCATTGAACACTAAAGACCATGTTGAGGGCTTATAGTCAGGATTATCCAGATGATTGGAATAAGGGAATTTGGTTGTTCTTTTTATGATCAGAGATGTACCAAATGAATCCACCGAATTCAGTCTATTTGAGTTAGTTTTTGGACATGAAGTGAGAGGACCACTAAAATTGATTAAGGAGAAATTAATATGTCAGAATTCAGAGACCACCCATTTGGACTTTGTGTCAAATTTTAGAGAATGATTAAATTGAGCTAGGGAGTTGACTCAACAGCATTTAAAAGTACCACAGCTCACAATGACTCAGCAAGTGGAATAAGAAATCAAAATATTGCTATTTTGCTATCAGGGATAAGGTATTGTGGTACTTCCAGTAATAGGTGAACCTTTAAAAGCAGGATTTAGTGGATCTTATAAAATCGAAAGGACATTGAGTGAGGTAAACTACTTGATATGGACCCCAGACTGGAAGAAATCTCACAGAGTGTGTCTTGTGGGATACTCAAAAGATATTTTGACAGGGAAGGAAAGCAAGAGAAGGTGTTAATGATTACAGCACAGAAGGAAGAGCCAAGTTCAGAGGCTTCTGAATTGGACATTCCTCAAATTAAATGGGACAATGAGGAAGTTGTCAAAAATTGGGATAAATGATTGGGTTATCTTCCTGAGAGAAATTGAAATTACCTGAAAGAGCATTACTATCACATGGGGAGATATGAGGAAATAACCTGGGAAGTATTAGCCTAATGGTGCATGATGCAGAGATAGGAGAGGCTATTCCGATTAAGCAACAAATCCCCAGCTGTAAATAAGGAGGACATCACAGTGTCGGCAAGGCTGCGTTTGTCCTGTCTGGTGCTTAGGTTGATGTCGGATGTTTTGTTTGCTGTCAAAATAGGTAAGAATCAATTATGTCCTTTCGTGAAGGACATTAGTAAACCAAATGCATTTCAATGACAATCACCAGTGGTTACATATTCACGATTAGACTTCTCTATTTCTCTTTTCTCCTTCTCAACATATCTTCACACCGACTGGTTCAGCCAAGCTTCTGTTCTTCTACGTGTAATTTGTCGTGAGGTTTGGTGTAAGATTTTACTTTATGACACTTCTTGAGAGTACAGTGGGATATAATATAGCAGTAGAGGCACTGTATTACTAAAAGTTGCTGTAAAGTAGGAGTCTGAGAGGTTGTCACAGAAAGTGTTTCCTGATCTTTCAAACATTTCCTCACCTGCCACAAGGTGGGGCCCTCAGCTTGGACAACTCTCACCACGGCTATTATGGGTACCCACATAATACACAAGATGATCATACACCAGCCCAGCGCTATTGACCAGACAGAGTATTCAACTGGTCCATATGTTGGAGGGGCAAATGTTGTTAAGGACCAGATTAAGATTGCCTGAATGAAATAAACACAGAAAGTAAAATCAGTAACATGATGAAAGGGACTTACTGTACATTTTTACATTCAGCTTAAATGACTCAAAGATGTAACATCTCCTTACGGTTAAAATGCACGGAGAGATCAGAATCCAACAAGCTCTCCACCAGAGCCAGAAAAGCCAATTCCTTTTCCCAATCATCATCTCAATGTCCTTGATGAATCTGTTTATCCCTGTGAATGGCAAGGAAGCAGAGAGACACCATCACTCGCGCTGTCCTGTCTTCAGGGCAGCTTGTTTTCTGTTGAAGTTCATCTTGTACAGGTGGCATTGATGAACAGGTTAAACAGAGAAAGGATTGCTGAAGATTTCAAATTGGATGAACAGAGTGTTCCTTATCACCAAATCGATTATCTGTACTCCAAGATTTAAAGGTCTTGAAGGAACTCTCACACTGTTTCGAGAAGACAAGTGTTCAAGGTGAATGGGAGATGAAGTGAGGTGGCAGGTTGAGGCCAAAGGTGCCAATGAGTGGGGATTGATGATGTGGTGAAGTCATGTTGGTTGTGGAGCAGTGTTGTGGAAGATTTGGATCTGGTCAGGTATGGAGTTGGGAGTGTTTGATAGTGGAGATGAGAGGTGTGTGTTGTCTGGAATAGAGAGTGGTGGGTGGTCACATGCCCATGGGAAGTGATGTCACAGGTGAATGACTTGGTGGGAGACTGTTAATGTTATTCATTGTCAGGTCAACGTGAATGATTGAGGGAGTCATTTTTATAATGAGAGCAGATTTTAATCCTTCTAACATTTCCTGGGTAATTATAAGTCAGTCAGAACTTTCTGAAGTCTCTGTCTCTAACTCAGAGTTGGAACTTATTCAGAGGATTTTTGACACTGGGTATTTCCATGAGTATCATACATTCCCAGGCAATTCCCATATAGCCAGTGTGTTGGGACATCTGCCTGATCCTGGTGTACAGCTTCCAGCCAATGTCTGGTCTCCCAAAATCTGGAAATGTAAAATGTCGGCTAAGAAATTGCATTCATCACTTTAGAATTGATGAGCCTGATCTTTGTGTGAACAATAGTTAAGGGAATGGCAACAATGGCTAATGTTAATTCCTGTAAACAGGTAATCAGGAAATAGTATTCCCTTGGCTGTATTCTTAGGGCACCATAGGGCAAGAAAATGATCAAGAAACTTGTCCAATGGAATGAATAGATATGGATAGCACAGATAAAAGACATTGGAGTGTTGTCTGACCATGATGGTATTAAATAAGGAAACAGGTTGGATGGACTGAATGGCCTACTCTTATTCCTGTGTCCCAAGATAAAGGATCAGGAAGCATATTAATGTTCCTAATCTCTATGATGATCAAGACACTCACAGGAACAATCTCATTAAGGGAATCTCCTGATTCTGTAGGATCATCATTGTGGTCAGGGAAGTGAGAAGTCTTGAAACAATGTTAAGAATCTACCCATGTGATGCTTCTGTTATGAAGGTGGAAGGGAATATTTGGGGGTTTTGAAACAGTCAGAATGGACAAAGAACACAACTGTATAGAAATAGGCCTATCGGCCCTCTAAGCCTGCGCTTACACATTTTGCTCTTCCATAATAAAACTGTCCTCACGAACAGGATCTGTATCCCTCTATTCCCTTCCTATTCATGTATTTGTCCAGGTGCTTCTTGAATGCTGCTATTGTGTCTACTTCCACCATCTCCTCTAGCAGGCGTGTTCCAGGAACTCACCACCCTTTGTGTGAAAAACATGCCTTGTAGATCACTTCGAAACATCCCCCCACACCTTGAAAGTGTGTCCCCTAGTAATTGATCCCTCCACCCTGGGGAAAAAAACCTCTTACCTTCCACTCAATCCATGCCATCACAATCTTCTAAACTTCTATCAAGTCACCCCTCAACCTTTCATATTCCAATGAAAACAAACCCAGTCTGTCTAAATGTTCTTCATAGCTAAAATCCCCATACCCTGCAACATCCTGGTAAACATTTCCTAAGCATCCACATCCATCTGCTACTGTGGTGACCAGAACTGTATGTAATATACCAAGTGTGACTTAACTAAAGTTCCATAAAGCTGCAGCATAATTTGCCTACCCTTACAATCAATGCCACTTCCAATGAAGGCAAGTATGCCACAGGTTAATTGGATTGGAAGGATTCAGTTGCTGTGGGGTAGTTATCAAGTGAGGGCATGATTGAATAGCAAGTCAATTAGTTTCTAAATTTTGCTTTTCACTGTGGGACATGCATGATGTTGTTCACCTGTTATATCTGTATCATAGCCTTGTGATTTTGAAACATCGTTCAATAAAATTAGTTCATGAATTTTATAATCCTAAACTTTTGCCTCTGTCATTATTCATTTGACTCAAGTCTAAATCCTCACTAACTGTTCAAACCCTATAGTTATCTGCACAATATCCAGTGTAGATTTTGTAGTGTTCTCTGAAGAGGTGAAAGTATTCTCATAAATACATTTCAATTGTAATTATTTTTTTTTCCAGTCATACCCACCATAGATCCAGCTGAGACCAATGAGTTCCAACAGAGCAACTACAATGAGAATCCATCCAGTACAGAAATAATCCATTAAATGTAACCAATAAATCCCAGCCTAAAATGAAATGGAAAATTAGAAAGCATTAAATGGAAAAAAAACATAACATTCAAATCTTTAAAATAGACATTAAAAGGATTTAAGAATTTATCTTTTCTCAACTGCAAAATACCCTGTTTCCTCGATTTATTCTCATTCCTTGAAGGGCTGGAATTAGTTGTGTTCCATTTTTCTTTTTTGAAATAAACAATCAATTTTGCATGTAGCAGCACAGTGGCTCAGTGGTTAGCAGTGCTGCCTCACAATGCCAGGAATGCAAGTCTGATTCCACCTTGGGTGACTGTCTGTGTGGAGTTTATAAGTTCTCCCCATGTCTGTGTGGGTTTACTCCAGGTGCTCTGGTTTCCTTCCACAGTTCCAAAGATATGTGGATTATTGTGGTTCTGTTCGCCGAGCTGGAAGTTTTTGCTGCAAACGTTTCGTTCCCTGGCTAGGGAACATCATCAGTGCTATTGGAGCCTCCTGTGAAGCGCTGCTTTGATGTTTCTTCCGGTATTTATAGTGGTTTGTTCTTGCCGCTTCCACTGTAAATACCGGAAGAAACATCAAAGCAGCGCTTCACAGGAGGCTCCAATAGCACTGATGATGTTCCCTAGCCAGGGAACGAAACGTTTGCAGCAAAAACTTCCAGCTCGGCAAACAGAACCACAACAACGGACACCCGAGCTACAAATCTTCAACCAGACTTTAAATATGTGGATTAGGTGGATTGGCCATGCTAAATTGTTCATAGTGTCCAGGGATGCAAAGGCTAGGCGGATTAACCATGGGGAACGCAGGGTTGTAGGGTAGAGGTTGGTTCTGGGTGCGCAGCTCTTCAGAGGATCAATGCAGACTTGATGGGCTAAATGGTATTTCCACACTGCAGAGAGTCTTTGATTCTGTCCAGATGTGATCTCGGTCAGGTGCAACACCTCTCTGGATTTATATATTATGATCTTTCCATGCCTTTCAATATTTTATTCACTGTTTTAACTTCCTGGGAACATTGTACTAATGATATTTATGAAATGTTCACAAAAGTCTAGATATCTCCCCTTCCCATGACCTCTACTACATTCTCAGATGACACATATTCCTCATCAACTTTACCTCTGCTCAAATTGCAATCGTCTTTATTAAATTAAATCTGCAACATTAGTCAAAATATTTTCTTTTTATTACTGCGATCGTGGGAATTAAAGGCAGCAATAAATATAGAGACCACAGCTTTATCCTGGATGAGGAAGGTCATCACTCCATCTTCATACAGACGTTAATAATTGGTGAACACCCTGATATTGCAACGTCTGATTGCTTCATCAATGATTTCTAGATTTTAGCCTCCACTGCTCAATGCAGAAATTAGTGCTGTGTGTCAATCATTCTTCATGTGTTGCAGAATTCCAGACATAAATTCTCAAATTGCTTTTCCTCATTTTAAACCAAGCTCTCCAATCTCATAAATTTAATATTCTGAGTAAAATCACATTCCATAACCGCATAAGATCACCTCTCAAAATGAACTGGTCTGCAGCCTGAAAAGTACAATTTCTTGAATCTTTCCTCATAACTCAAAACCCCAATTCTAGGGGTCAATCTTGTGGCTCCAAGCATTACAGTCTCCAGTATCCATGTGTCTGTCTGTCTTGTTGGGAAGAACTGGATGCAGTAGTTAAGGTAAGGTCTGACCACAGTGCTGTAAAGTTTGATGACCATTCCTTCTGATTTCTATTCTACAGTTTTGTGATCCAATTGATGAGGCTTATGGACTTTGTAAAACACAGAAAGCATGACACAATCCAAGAGAACGCTGCCTGTTTAATTGACTCACCAAGGAACACCTTCAACATTCACCACTTCGGCAAGTGTCCTGCAAGAGCACTTTACAAAACTGCATTCCCCACAACCAAGCTAAAGCAGGCACCAGGCAGAAAAGAAAGTTGATTTACAAAGCAAAGAATTTCAGGTGCTGGAAGGTTGAGATGGAAATCAGGAAATTCTAGAATTATTCAACAGGGCAGACAGATTCAACAGGGAGATGAATAAGATTAACATTTCAGCTCAATGATGATCCTTCAGGAAGGAATTGGAAATCTTCATCAAGGGACAAGGGTACTGAGGGTGGAAGTTGGAAATGGATTTTGCAAAGCAAGTCGGTAGGAATCCACATTTTGTTTATAAAGACATGCATAAAATGGTGGGAAGGAAAGAAGGGAGGGTGTTGTTTTCAGGGGGCAACTTGGGGGCACTCCAATTACACATAGCATCATGCTCAACTGCTCTGCAAAATCCATCCCAACCAAAGATTTACAAACCTTCCTCGACCCAATATCCAGGATTTATAGATTCCTTGGTCCCACATGTGGCCTTGCCTGCAGTACCAGCAGTGCCCACCACTGAGCTTGTGGCACTGCTGACACTGGTGGAATGGCTGGTCAATCGGATACTCTTGCTGAGGATGGCACCTCTTCCTGCTGGTGATTGGCATGAGCCCCATTATTAGGAAATTTATCCTGCCCACTGCACTGTAAGGCTGCAGGGAATAGATAAATCACATCCTGTTGACTGTCTTCTTAGCCAGCAATACTCACATTCCACAAACAAACAAGAGAAAGAGTCACAGAATCATAGATTGTTACAGTACAGAAGGTGGCCATTCAGCCCATTATGTCCACACTGCTCCCCAGCAAGCATTATGACTCCTGCCACACACCCCTTCCTCACACCCTTTTTCCAATTAAATAATCACCAATACCTCAATTGACTCACCATCACATTTCAAAGCTGTGCACTCCAGACCTGAACGTGAAAAAGATCTTCTTCATTACATTTGCAAATCGCTTTAAATCTGAGCCATCTCATTCTCGATCCTTTCACAAAGGGGAACAGTTTCTCCCTATCTACTCTATTCAGACCTCATATGAGTTTGGCAATGTCTGTCACATCTTCTCTTGACCCCTCCTCTCCTCTCTAAGGAGAATGACCCAATCTGTCCAGTGTATTCTCATACATTAAGTTTCTCATTTTGGAATCATTTTTGTCGATCTCTTCTGCATTCTTCCAAAGTGTTCACATCCTTCCAATATTGTAGCATTCACAACAGTGCTCAGCACACCTGGTGAGGATTAACAAATTTCTTATACAAGTTCAACATAACCTTCTTGCTATTATACCCTAATAACTCTATTATTAAAGCCCAGGATACCATATGCTCTCTCTCCATATCCTACTATCTTCAATGATCTGTGAAAAGCTGCCCAGACCACTCCTGCACTTCTTAAGTACTGCATCCCTGACGTTACAAATGTTTTCTCTCCCCAAAATGGATCGTCTCAAACTTCTTGCATTAAGCTTTACCTGAAAGCTACCTGCTCACTCCACCAACATGTCTGTGAACTTGTGGACTTTTCAACTCTCTTGCTTAGAGTTTACAATCCTTCCAAGGTTCATGTCACCTCCAAACTTTGAAACTGTCCCTTACAAGACAAGGTCTATACCCTGCAAATAAAGCAGGAAAAGCAGGGCTCCCACAACTGATGTAAAACAAGGAACTATGGATGTTGGACATCTGAATCAAAAACACAAACAGAAATTGCTGGTGAAACCTAGCAGCTACGGTACATCTCTGGTGAGAAAGTGGAGTTACCATTTTTCGATGATGAGTCACTGGACTTGAAACATTAACTCTGCTTTCTCCCTTCAGATGCTGTCAGACTTTCTGGGTTTCACCAGCAATTTCTGTTTTTGTTCCAATCCCGATCTCTGTCGAACTCCATTACAAGCCTTCCAACAACCCAAAAAATATTTGGTGATCACTATTCTCCATTTTATTTCACCCAGCCAATTTTGTATCCAGACTGCTATTATCTCCTTTATACCATGAGCTATAACTTTCTTCATAAGTCTGCTGTGTAACATTGCTTAAAGTGAGTTTTGAAGGTTCATGTACACCACATCAATGACATTACCCTCATCGATCCTTTCTATTACCTCTTCAAGAATTGTCAGCCACGATTTGCCTTTTAGAAATCCACGCTGACTGTTCCTAATTAACCCACATATTTATCTATGCCTCAACTGATTCTGTCATTAATATTTGTTTCCAGATTTTTATCCACCACTGAAGTTAAACTGAATTGTCTGTCATTGCTGGGCTCACCTTCACAGGTTTTTTTTTACAAATAAAGGCGTAACGTCTGCAATTGTCGAACCAGTCAGCACCTCCCCTGAGTTTAGGGAAGGCTGGAAAATTATGGTCAGTGGTGCTTTAATTTCTACACTTGCTTCCCTAAATGTTCTTGGATGCATGACACCTCTTCTGGACCTTGTCAATTTAAATATTGATTGCCTACTCAAAACTTCTTCCTGGTGAATATTGATCTTTATCGTGATAGAGCTTCCTCCTCCATTACTATAACTGGTGTCGCTTCCATCTCCTTAGTAAAGACAGATGCAAGGTATTCAGTTAACCCGTTAGTCATGTCTCTTGTCTCCATATTTCCTATATTTCAACTTGTGGGCCAAGTGCTGGAAAGTGAGATTAATGTAGAATTAATATAATTTTGGTTGTACAGACTTGAGGGCCAAAGGTCCTCTTCTGTACTATAGGATTCTATGATTCACTGTGTAAACCACCTTTTTTACCCTAATTGACTCAACTCCTCATTTTGCAATTAATGTGCCTATAGAAGACTTTGGGATTCCTTGATATGGTTGGCTGACAGTGCTTTCTCATCAGTGCTTTCTCATCAGTTAGTACATTTGGCTGGACAGCTGTCTTGAAATGCTGAGAGATGTCAGAGGTGCGTTTCAATTCCTGCACCAGCTGAAGATACCACGAAGTATCAACCTCTCCCCTTCCCTGAGGTGTGGTGATTCTCACATTAAACCACCACTCGTCGCCTCTCTGTGGCCCAGGAGGCCCATGGTGGCTTTACCTCTGACCTTAATCTTCTTATTAAACCCCCTTCACTTCTCCAATATGCTTTTCATTTCCCCTTTGAACCTTAGTGTTCTGCTTGAAGTTTTTGTCTTGACACTCATCATAACCTCACTTTTTCTTCTTCATTTTGTATTCTATCTCCTTTGTTCATCCTCAGAGCTCTGCATTTGTTTGTTCTCCTTTTGCTTTTTGAGGGAACATACCTTGATTGTACCTGAATCATGTCTATTTTAAACATAGCCCTTTGTTCAGTGACTGTTTTTCCCACCATAATTTTGTTCCTGTCTCTCTGGCTCAGCTCCATTCTTTGCCCATTGAAGTCAGCTCTCCTCCAGTTAATTCTTCTTATTCTGGACTGCCAATTATCCATTTTTATCATCATCCCTGGTCCAAAACCAAACCAGCAGTGGGGTTCTAAATGCTGGGAGCTTATTTAGACTGAACTTAATTCTTTGTGATTTATGAAACAGTGTCTCATTTTACTGAGTATCCTTGTCTAGAGAGGGTTGATTGCTCATGTGGAAACATAGCAAATGACTAAGCTATAACTTACCTGTGTTACAAACAGAAGGCCAAGGATATAAAAGAACAAACAAAGACCAGCTGTCAGATAAAGACGCTTTGGCCTAAGGAACTCAGGAAACTGGTCCAGCAGGCTTGTTATTACTGTTTCTATTGAAAACAAAAGTTATCAGTGATTAATTAATGATTTATACCAAGTCTTAGATAAATCCACCACCAGAGGAATGGCAGCCAAGAGAACTAAAGGAGCCAATGGGGAGAGATTTCTCTGTCTATGGGCAGAATTGTATAAGAGCAATGTTTGGAAAATGGAGGCTTGCTAATGTCTCCTGAAAGTAACTCACCATCTCAGGGTGGGTGATAGAAGATTCTGAGATGTGGGCTATAGGCTGTGATTCAGTGGGAACGACAATATTAGACATTTAGTTCAACAATGTGTGGGAGAACTCTCTCAGATTGTATTGCAGAAGAGTTTGCAACACTGATTGGGAAGATTGTACCTTTGCTGTTTCTGATGCCAGGCAGTTCATCTGGTTTATTTTTCCTATCGGAGCAATGAGCCACAACTGAGTGGCTTGCCACTTTATTTCAGAGAGGCTTGTTGTTTCATGCCTCACAATTAATATGTTACCACAGCACTGTGGGGCAGCAAGGTTGCTCAGTGGTTAGCATTGCTGCCTCACAGTGCCAGGGACCCAGGTTCAATTCCAGCCTTGGGTGCCTGTCTTTGTGGAATGAGTGTGAGTTGTGATGTCTGCATGGGTTTCCTCCGGATGCTTGGTTTCCTCCCACAATCTAAGGATGTGCAAATTAGGTGAGTTGGCCATGCTAAAATGCCTGGAGTATTAGGTGCATTAGTCAGGAGTAAACGTAGGAGAATGGGTCTGGGTGGGTTACTCTTCGGAGGGTCGGTGTGTACCTGTTGGGCCAAAGGGTCTGTTTCCACACAGTAGAGAATCTTATTTAATATAATAACCTGTAAGACATTATATAAACACTGCATAATTATGTGACTTAAGAGCAGAAAGGTCTCAGAAACTATCTTGACTTGGGCCACTTCAAGCATGACATACTGACAAACTGTGCTGCATGTTGTAATTGAGAACTTTCATACTCACCGAGAAGCGTACATGAATATAATGTTTGTATATAACAGTGAGCTGCAATAAATATTCTGTTGGATTCTTTAATAACATAAAGCATTGAAGCAAAATGCACATCAAGGATTCCAGGGTCTAACATATGATTATGGTTCTGAGGTTTTCAAGAAGGTCTCTCACACACAATCTCCTTCTATAAAAGGCATTAGGTGTCAGATGGGTTTTTCTGACACAATAATAGCTCTACAGTCAAAATTACTGACAGCAATGTTATTTCATCCAGGTTTATTTGATTGAATTCAAATTCCTCAGACACTGACGTGAAACACAACCAGAAACTATTGGAAACACTCTGCAGGTTTGGCAGCATCTGTGGAGAGAAAGCAGAATTAACATTTCAGATCCAGTGACCCTACTTCAGAATGCTGTTTTTTGAAGAAGGGTCACTGGACACAAAACATTAACTGTGCTTCCTCTCTACAGATGCTGCCAAACCTGCTGAGTTCTTCCTGCAATTTCTGATTTCCAGCATCTGCAGTTCTTTTTTGACATAGAGGTGAGGGTTGATCTCATGTCTCCAGGTCATTTATCCAGGCCTCCAGATTAGTCTGTTAACTGAATCACAACATAATTGCTGCTCAGTACATTTTAACAAATCCTGTTCCTGATGAAAAGGGTCTAGATGTACATCAAAAATGATAGTTATTATATTGAGACACCTAGAACTTGGCAGCAGAAACAGAAATATGAGTTGTATGATACAACAGAAAGAACAAGGAAAGGGGAAGCAATGGCCTAATGGTATTACCGTTGGACTGTTAATCCAGAGATTATATCCAAGGGACCCAGGCTCAAATCCTGCCACGGCAGTTGGTGGAATTCAGAATCTAATGATGACCATGAATTGATTGTTGGAAAAGCTGACCTGATTTCCTAATGTCTTTTAGAGAAGGAAGCTGCCATCCTTACTTGGCCTGGCCTAGATGTGGCTCCAGACCCGTTGCAATGTGGTTGACTCTTAACTGCCATCTGGGCAATTAGAGATGGGCAATAAATGCTGCCTAGGCAGCAATGATCTCATCCCATGAATGAATGAAGAAAAACAAAATTGTGAACAGCGACTGAACATGAATGCAGATTTTTAAAAAACATGAATTCCACTGTAAATCTTCCAGATGTTAGGTAACAATGACCTGAATATTTCTTTCCTACAACTTGGAACACGCTTCATTCAACCAAGCTGAGGTTTCATTAAGACATTGTGGAGAATTTGACTCTCGAGTAACATTGTTTTCTCATGCATTACAATCATCAGCAGTAGTTCCAAACATAATAGCTTAGATAAGTTCCTTTTATAGAAGTAGAAAGAGATTGGTTAAATTAAGTAACATTATTGTTGAACTTAAAAGATGTCATTTTTACCAAAACTTGCAAACAATGTGTCAAGTCCCAAAGTGAGCAGCATGAAGAAAAATAAAATGGACCATAAAGTTGCCCATGGCAACTGTGCAAGGGCCTCTGGGTAGGCAATAAAGGACAAACCAAACCCTGAACAATGGATACAAAACAAATGATAATATTAGTCCTGCGTACAATCAACACACACTGCTACATTTAATTCCGTATAGTCACTGATGTTGAGGCAAATTCAAAAAGTCTCAGCTGAGACATTCCAATTACTTCTGGAACATACCATGTGGCACACCCTGAATATAAGGATGAATGTATGGACATGAGATCAGTAATTCAGAATGGTGAGATTGTGACATCTTAATTGTGAACTGGATATGTCGAAGGCCAGTAATTTCATCTCTGAAACTATGTTAAATCAGTTCTGTACATTTGTTGAATAGTGCCTACTTTCAATGGGAATCAATAATTTTAAAGAAACTTGTTTTTTTATAGGTATTTTTATTGAAAATTTAACATTTTTACAAGTTTACAAAATAAAAAAAACCCAAGCATAAACATTGATATACAATTAAATCTTAAATAAATAATAACCAAAATTTAACAAAAAAAACCGACAAAAAAAACTCAACTAACTACTAATCTAACCGACAACTAACCAGAGTGCAGAATTAAGTCTCTTACATTATTAAATTAAGAGAAACAAAAACCCAACGGATAACACAGAAATTGGGTACTGAGATACATACTGGGAATGTATTAACATCATATGTAACAAAACCCGTATTCGTGTGGGATTCCTCTCCCAAGGGGCCACGGACCAGCCAGGTTTGCCATTTCAATTAAATAAAAGCCCTTGTTAGGACGGCCGAAATATATGTATTTATATAATTCAAGAAGGACTGCCATATTTTATGGAATAATTTGGTCTTTTGGTGCACCATATTTGTAAGGAAATCAAGGGGAATACATTCCATAACTAATCTGTGCCAAATTGAAAGTCCAGGGGGGCCCTCAGCCACCCAGTTTACCAAAATATTTTTCCTTGCATAGAAAGAGAGAATAGAAAATAATCTCTTCCCGTGCATATCCAGGGAGGGTGAGTTCGAAAAGCCCAAAAAGAGAGATACAAGTTCCACTCTAATTTCCGTTCCTAAGATTTCTGTCATAGCAGTTGCTACTTTAGTCCAATATCTACGGATCTTATGACAGGTCCATAGGCAATGTACAAAAGTGCCCACCTCTATTTTACATTTGGGACACATTGGAGATGTTCCTGCCTTAAATTTTGCCAATCGATCCGGTGCTATATGGGCCCTATGAAGTATCTTCAGCTGAATAGCCTGAGTTCTGTTAAGGATGGTGATTCTTCTGGCATTTTCCCAAAAGGGTCCATGTATAACTTCGGATCGCTGGAAAAGACCAAGGAATTTTTGGACTCTCTTAGATAAATTGTAAGAGATAATTGATGTTGGTTTGCTTTCCCCCCACTCCGGTTTACATTCCACCCTCCCTTTTTTTTAATATATTAATCATTTTTTTACCTTACTGTTTAATATTATCTTGCGGGGGTGGGGAGAGGGATTTATTTATTTGTTCTCTACTTAACGATTTTCTCCACCTCCTTGTGTTTTTTATTTTATACATATATATAGGCTGGGGGGTCTAGTTAATGTTGGTGGGGGGAGGTGGTTACCTTATACTATTTTACCTGTCTCTCGGAGCGGGGTTGTTTTCCCTTGTTATTTTGTATTATTATATTTAATTATTACTTGTTGAGGTTGTAATTTCATAGTTATATATGTTTATACATGGTATTAACATTACCAAATATATCCAGGCGTTGGTGTAGGTTGGGGTGGGGCGAGTAGGGTGCTCACTGTTAACTCTAGTTCTGTAGTATATTTGAATTTTTTTCATCCTATTGAGGAGCGCCTGGGTCAAGGGTGGGGCACTGGTTTGGAGGGGATACAATAGACTTTTGGAAAGGAAGTGATACCCCCGGGAACAAGGGGGAAAATCTCCATTTAAATACGGTTTATATTTTTTTTATTTCGAAATAGTTTTTTATTTTACTGTTGTGAGTGTATTAGAGAGCCTTTATTTTTGTGAATTTTATATGCTCTTTGCTCGGGATGTTCAGGATAGGGTTTCCCCTCCCGAGGGGTCTCGGATTTGCCTGGACGATTATGGTTGATCAGTCGGTTAAGTGGTGCACCTGGAATGTCAAGGGGAGTAATTCACCAGTCAAAAGGAAGAAAATATTATCAAACCTCAAGAAAGAAAGGGTTGATAGAGCTCTCCTACAGGAGACACACTTATTGGATAAAGAACACTTGAAATGACGACAGGGTGGATTTGATCAGGCCTTTTTTTCTTCTTTTAGCTCAAAACGCAGGGGAGTTGTTATTCTTATTCGGAAGAATTTCCCTTTCAAAATCCTAAATCAGATAAAAGACGAATCTGGACGATATATTCTGATTAAAGCCCTTATAAATGGAGAGAAATATGGGATTTTGAATTTGTATTGCCCCTGGCACTTCATTTTAAATTCTTCTGCAGCTGGAGAGGGTGGGGGAGGGGTTCCTGCTTGCTGAGAGCTGCAGGCTCCCCTTTAGTCATTTTTACTGGAGATGAAATTGTTTAAATTCAATACTAAACAACTAATTACATTAAGTAAAAACTATTTTAAATGATTTGGTGAGTGTGGTGGGGGTGGGCGACCCACTTTGCCCAAGTCTTGGGAGGAGCACTGTAGACTCAGACTTGCTGGGTCGCTGCCATCTTGGATTCCCAAAGAAACCTGGTTTATAGATCTTCTAAGTTTAAACCCATTCTAGCTAAGTTATATCATTGCCCAAGGTGGTTACTGGGTAAAACATTTACATGCATGCTGTTATCAATGGAGTAGTGGATGAGTGGGAGATAATGCACTCCTCCAGCCTCAGTCAAACAAGAGGGCAGTGACAAGGAGTTCAGAACAACTGGAATATCCAGACCTGTCCTTGCTGGTGGTTTTTCCTTGCCACTCAAGCTGGTGTACAATGGAACACTCGCTATCAACAGGAACATGGTGGATCAAACCACTGGCTTCCTGAAGGTATCAAATCAAGTTCAAATGGAGTACATCTCAAAATCACTAGAGGTTTGCTGAATCTCTCAAATCTTGCTTCCAGGATGGCAGAGTTATCCTGGGAGAATGAATAGGAGGAGGCAGGTGGTGGTGGTTGGCATGGTTGTCCCTGGACAGATACCCAGGTTATTCAGTAATCTAATCACTGCCACGCAATAATTGTTCTACCATTCCCTAGCTATCAACCCAACTTTTATTTAACATCAAAATAAATCCGGAAATAGAAGCCACTAATAAACACAATCATTCCATGAGAACTTCATTGTGCACCAATTCCAATAATGTAGGAAAAGTTGATCTTTCTGTTACTGAATTCTCTGAGCACCTGTCTTATGTTTGCCTGTTGCCCTGTTACTATCATTCTCAATTATTTTTCTGTTCCTTTCTCATTCCATTAATCCCATTGACTCAATGCTCTTTTGGGCAAATTACACTCAGGCCCAGGTGTCCTCTAGTACCCCATCGATGTCTAACAAATGACACATATGTGCTATCCTGCAGCAGAATAGTATGGTTAACTTTGTATTTACCTGACTGTGCAACCTCTGAAACGGGCTTGTTTTGCACATGAGCCATGTGTCCAAGAGTGGAGAAGATGATAAATCCCGCAAACACACTCGTAGCACAATTAACAACACAGACAATGATGGTATCTTGGTAACAGTTGTTGTGAAATTTGTTGTAGGATGACAATGTGATTAAACTGCCCCAACCCACTGATGTCGAGTAGAAAATTTGTGTTGCAGCATCTTTCCAGACCTGATAAATAGAAGGGAGAATTCATCAGCGCTGAACGATTTCACTTGAACTCATTCAACTGAAAAACTACATTGACCACAAGAAGCATAGTGTGAGTTAGTCCAGCAGCTCAATGTGATCTGACTGAATTAAACTAGCTCTGATCAACACCATCTCACTTAATAGGAGGGCCATCATTTGATTTTCCTTTGACTACTTGCTGCCAACTTTAAGATTTTCCCTCCAAAATTGACTCATAGCAGAAATAAAACCCCACTGGACCAAAAATCTGATCTTCTGCAAAGACATTGCTATTTTCTGCACTGCAGTCTGTTAAGCAAAATGTAAACTGCACACATTGGGGTTAATTTGGATCACAAAAATGATTTAAATTAGATTTAAAATAGGTATGAATGTCAAACTAAGTGCACATTTGTAACAAACCATCTTATACTTAAATGGTGAGGCTCCAGATGCTCCTTGTTATTTATGTGTAAATTCCACAGCAATTTCTGACTGCACTCAGAGGTTCAGAGAAATATCTCTGATATGCACCACTCTGCTGTTATAAAAATGGTATCTCCTGACATTTACAAACTTGGCTCAGTGTGAAATTACCTATTACATGCGTAGAGTCACATTATTATTGTTGATGTGGAAGAAGGGTTTGGGGGGGAAGGGGGAGAAGATCAACTGAAAGGCAGGATCTTAGCTCTCAGCAGCTCCCCCAGGTCCTCCCATCTACATGAAGTAGAGTCCTTCAAAAAAGTGTTGATGCCTTTAGATGAATTGCCTCTTCTTGGAAGCCCGATAGGAATTCACAGGATTTTGATTTCGCTTTTCCTCATGATTGTCCCCTGGTCTCCACAAGTAGGTGCAGAACCAGGGAGGAGATGTTTCAATGGCCATTCATTGGCCACTTAAACACCATAAGTAATGGCAGAGCATCAAAATCCATCCATGAATCTTCTGCCACCACGATAGATGAGTGACAAGAAGCTACAAACTAATGCTTTCCCACCCAATTTCATGTCCCATTGCTCCCAAATTGTCATTTGGAAGGGCATAAAATTCTGCATTTTATTTCTGAACTACTCTAAGTTCACTCATTGAGAGTTACATTTCCTTCACTATCACAGTTCATGTGCTGTTAATTTTGCAATCAAACAATTTACTTGGTTAAGCAGATGCTCAGTTGCTTTCTCTCTGTAGTCACATCTCAGGTACAGATGATATTGTGACAATGCCATCTCCCACTTCTCAATAAACTCCAAATATCATTGACATTAAACAGGTCAGGAATTGTCAAATGGATTACCACAGCTTTGCCATTCTCAAGGGCAAGTAGAGATGGGCAATGAATGCTGGCCAGCCAGCAATGCCCATATCCCACCAATGTATATTGAACAAATATTGATGACATAGTCTCATAAGTGATTGTAACTGAAAATCTGATTACTGAATCAATCCATGATTTCAGAAAGAAAGAGGCACTGACAATAAACAATCCTTTGCATCCCACTGCCGATCTCATCCAGTTGTATCTAATCTCATCATCCTAGCCCTGAGCATTGATTCCCTCCTGCTCATACCAAGATGATTACAACAATAAACTAACTCATTACAATTCATCACAAAGTCTCAGCTAGCTTTTCGCAACATGTGCAAAATGATCTTTCCAAATACAAACAAAAGACTGAAAGGTACATTTCAATTCTAAATTTTAATACCTCAATCAGACAAAATAAAAGAAGGAACCGTTAAATAAAACAAAGTGATTTTTGAAATTCAATTGATTCTGTTGTTGAGCTTACCTGAGCATCAGCCAGTTTGGAGAAGTCTGAATGGCTTCCGATGTAGAATTCAATTCCTTTAGAGGCTCCCTCCAGGGTAACCCCTTGGATCAGGAGTATCGTCACAACCACATACGGGATAATTGCAGTGAAATAAACAACCTGAGAATGGAGAATAAATTGGAAGATTTTCCTGTATTAGTGGTACAACATTTACTTTATTGGATCCAGCTGATTGTAAACTGATAGGAATATAAACAAAGAGTGAATCAGAAGACAGTTGGCTACATGATGGGGATATTTAACACTGAGCTACATGTTGGAAATAAGTTTAAATTCTACAATATTATTTTTAGTTTTATAATTAATCACATTCAGGGAAATGACAGATGTATTCAGGAGAATTGATGAGAACTTCACAAATATATGCAACACTTCATATTTCATGATTCTTTACTATTCTAATAATCCAGACAAATGGTAAATAAAACCCTGACCCTAATCTGCTCAGTCCCTTCCCCCAGTCCTGCCCAGCCTTCCGCAGCAATTGGAATTTCCCCCAGAGTCCCTGTGTCAGTGACTGAAACCCTTAGAATGAGGGACACATTCAGGAATTTGGGGGCATTGCTGGGGCTAGAAATTAGTTATGTTCAATTTCAGTTGTGGATATTACAATTTGTGACTGTTCTTCACACTTTTTTTCACACTTATTTCAGCCTCGTCATTTCTCTGATTGTTGTGTTGTTCAGAGCAGGACCCACACAGTTTGTGGCTGAACACTTGGCAGGTGATTGAGCAGCATGAGGTGTCATATCTGCTCCTCTTCAAGGCTGTATCCCCTCAAAGGGTAACCATGCTCTGTGGAAGCTACAAAGGATTACTACACACTAGTTCATTTTCTGTTCTCTATACCTTACAGGAACTGTTAACATCACCAAGGATATAAACTATGCACTTCACAACAGTCCATAAATTCTAGTTTTATTCTTACAGGGAATCTGTATTTTGTCAGTAGTTGTAACTGTCTTCATCACCAGTCACTTACCTTTCCTGAAGATTTGATTCCTTTCAAAAATGCTGCCCCAACCATCAGCCAGGCTAGAAGCAGACAGAGGGCTAAATGCCAGACAATCTCCCCAGTCTCATCCAATGAACTTGTACGGTGTAAAACTGCTTGACTGAGTTAAAAAAAGAGAAAATATTTTTCATAAGGGTACTGTTTATTACACATAGATACTATGTGCTCAATGCATCTGAGTATTTAGTGCAATATACAGGGCTTTTAAAAATATTCAGTTGTTACAGAATAAGTCCTACTTTTAAATAAGAGAATGGTTACTGAAGTTTGATGTCCTTTATGTTTTTCTCTTTCTACATCTTATTCAAACAGAATGTGGGTGCGTTTGCTATATTTGAATCTGCAACTGCATGAAAAAATTCGTGGCATGTCTTAATGGGCTCCATCTTATGCTCAAATTTACACTTGAAATGGAACAGTCAAATTAATCTCCTTAGCTAGAGTTCTAGTTGGGAAATCAGCCAGGGGTTCTCTACTCCTATATATCAAAGATCTACCTTCAGAAGTCAGTACACATGTTGAGATTCCTATGCTTTCATATACTGCAAAATGGGCATGATCAGCAACCTTGTAAATTTATTGGCCATGTAAATGTAATGTTGAAGTATGGCACTTCTCAAGCACCCTGCAGGTAATGGCCACTGATCAGATAATCCCTCAATGTATGTTCCAAACAGACATTACAGGCCCTAAGGTAGGCCTGGAAGTGCCCAGTCCTCTTCAGGTCTGAAAGGGCAAGGTATCTCCAATGTTTGATCAAGAGTTGAAGTCAACTGTTTCACATTGTTACTATTTTTGTTACGAACATGATGCTGATATTAAACCAACAAGATGTTTTGCTTAGAACTAATAAATAATGTGGTATATTAATTTTAGTGCTGGTGTGATGCCATGTTTCAATGTTATATATCCTAAAGACTGATGGATCGTATCAATAATTCACTCAACTGTTCCCAAGAAAAACATTCTAGCTGTACCAAGCCAGCCTGCAAATACAAATTCACGATACAGTGTTTAATATTAATTGAGATTCTAAAACTGAATTATGTTTACTGGATAATCCTGAGTGTTCAAATAATTACAAGGGAACAAAATAAACAGCCGTATATTGGTCTCTCAGATTGAAGATTCTGAAGTCTTTTGGGTTTGGGGAAAAATGCTGTTTATTTTCAAGTTGAGGCAGATTTGCAGAAATCTTGGCAAATGCTAGATGTGTAAAACGGTTGCTCCTAAAACAGAGAGGTAGTTTTAGGATCTAGAGTTTAGAAGAATGAAAGATTATCTCATTCAGACACACAAAATTCCTCACTGGACAATCCTGAAAAATGTGTTGCTGGAAAAGCGCAGCAGGTCAGGCAGCATCCAAGGAGCAGGAGAATCGACGTTTTGGGCATAAGCCCTTCTTCAGGAATCTGATTCCTGAAGAAGGGCTTATGCCCGAAACGTCGATTTTCCTGCTCCTTTGATGCTGACTGACCTGCTGCGCTTTTCCAGCAACACATTTTTCAGCTCTGATCTCCAACATCTGCAGTGCTCACTTTCTCACAGGACAATCCCACCATTTGTGGAGGAGGAGTTTGAAAACACATTCAATACTATGCACTTGGCTCGTTAATAAGAACCTGTGGTGTTGGAGGAAGGATAATAGCACAGGCAGAGGAATGACTAACTAATAGAAGACAGATTTGCGATAATGGGGGCATTTTCAGGATGGCCTATAACTAATGGAGTGCTGTAGTGCCGCGGCCACAATTATTTACAATATATTAATGACTTTGATGAGGAAAGTGAATGGACTATCGCCAAGTTTGTGGATGATATGAAAATAGATGGGAAGGCAAATGGTGAGGATGACACACAGAGACTGGAGGGATACAGGCAGAGTAAAAGAGTGGGCGATAAAACATGGCAGAATGAAAAGGGAAATCCCTGGCAATTACAAGCCAGGCAGTCTTACGTCTGTGGTCAGCAAGGTTTTGGAAAGAATTCTGAGGGGTAGGATTTATGACTATTTGGAAAAGCATAGTGTGATTAAAGGCAGTCAACATGGCTTTGGGAAGGGAAGGTTATGCCTCACAAATCTTATTGAGTTCTTTGAGGAGGTGACGTAGCAGGTCGATGAAGGTTGTTAGGAAGCATTATTAAGGTTAGGTTGTGTTCAGAAACTTTATTGTTAGGTAGTGCTCACGTAAGGTAGTATTAGCAAGTCTGGAAATTGTTAGCTTCACTAGACAACAGTAAGCCATTATGTTACACTAAGAACAGACTGAAACACTGATGGCATAATGAGGCCCCAGGGAGGGTGAACAGATAACAGGACATTGAAACCGTGTTAGATTGCACGTAGCTCATACTGAGGTAACTGAATGTTATCACTTTTGGGACCAATCCTATTAGAGTATACCGCTTCTTACCAAATAAGGATGTAGCACTGGGATGCGAGGGGCTAAAAGCTAGACAAAGAGAACAATAGATCAGAAGGCGCTTTCTCCAGTGAGCAGTAAACATCTCACTGTATTGTATACGTCTCTCTCTCAGTAAAAGCTTATATTTTGAATCAGATCCAGTGTTTCTCTCCTTCAAACGAACACCGGGGACGGTAGCTCCATCCTAATAAGGTCGAGAAATGGGTGTGGTGTATATGGACTTCAGCAAGGCATTTGATAAGGTTCCCTATGGTAGATTCATTCATAAAGTTAGGAGGTATGGGTTACAGGGAGATTTGGTTGTCTGGATTCAGAATTGGCTGGCTGACAGAAGGCAGAGAATGGTTGTAGACGGAAAGCATTCTGCCTGGAGGTCAATGTTGAGTGGGGTCCCACAGAGCTCTGTTCTTGGACCTCTGTTCTTCGTAAATTTTATAAATGATTTGGATGAAGAGGTTGAGGGGTGGGTTAGTAAATTTGCAAATGACACAAAGGTTGGAAGTACTGTTGATAGTATCGAGGGCTACTGTAGGTTGCAACACCTCATAGACAGGATGCAGAGCTGGGCTGAGAAATGGTAGATGGAGTTCAATCTGGATAAATGCAAAGTGATGCATTTTAGAAGGGGAAGGTTGAACTTGAATGCTGAATATAGGATTAAAGACAGGATTCTTGGCAGTGTGGAGGAACATAGGGATCTTAGTGTTCAAGTGTATAGATCCCTCAAAGTTGCCACCCAAGTGGATAAGGTTGTTAAGAAAGCATGTGGTGTTTTAGCTTTCATTAACAGGGGGAACGAGTTTAAGAGCCGCGAGGTTTTGTTGCAGTTCTACAAGTCCCTGGTGAGACCACACTTGGAATATTGTGTCCAGTTCTGGTCGCCCTATTATAGGAAAGATACAGAGGCTTAGGAGAGGGTGCAAAGAAGGTTTACCAAGATGCTGCTTGTCTTACAAAGAGAGGTTGACTAAGCTCGGATTTTTCTCGCTGCAGATTAGGAGGAAGAGAGGTGACCTGATTGAGGTATACAAGGTAATGAGAGGCATGGAGAAAGTGAGGACTGCAGATGCTGGAGATCAGAGCTGAAAATGTGTTGCTGGAAAAGCGCAGCAAACAGGCAGCATCCAAGGAGCAGGAGATTCGACGTTTCGAGCATGAGCCCTTCTTCAAGAATGAGGACAGTGTGCCAAGCTGGCTAAGATAAAAGGTAGGAAGGAGGGACTTGGGGGAGGGGTGTTGGAAATGCGATAGGTGGAAGGAGGTTAAGGTGAAGGTGATAAGGTGAGGGTGATAGGCCGGGTTGGGGGGGGGGGGTGGGGGCGGAGAGGTCAGGAAGAAGATTGCAGGTTAGGAAGGTGGTGCTGAGTTTGAGGGTTGGGACTGAGACAAGGTGGGGGGAGGGGAAATGAGGAAACTGGAGAAATCTGAGTTCATCCCTTGTGGTTGGAGGGTTCCTAGGCAGAAGATGAGGCGCTCTTCCTCCAGCCGCCGTGTTGTTATGGTCTGGCGATGCAGGAGTCCAAGGACCTGCATGTCCTTAGTGGAGTGGGAGGGGGAGTTGAAGTGTTGAGCCACGGGGTGGTTGGGTTGGTTGGTCCAGGTGTCCCAGAGGTGTTCTCTGAAACGTTCCGCAAGTAGGTGGCCTGTCACCCCAATATAGAGGAGGCCATATCCCTCATGAGAGGCATGGATAGAGTCAACAGCCAGAGAGATTTCCCCAGAGCAAGATTGACTGGCACAAGGGGTCATAGTTTTAAGATTTTAGGAGGAAGGTATAAAGGAGACGTCAGAGGTAGGTTCATTACGCAGAGAGTTGTGAATGCATGGAATGCATTGCCAGTTGTGGTAGTGGAAGCAGAGTCATTAGGGACATTTAAGTGACTGCTGGACATATACATGGATAACAGTGAGTTGAGGGGTGCGTAGGTTTGGTTATTTTATTTTACATTAGGATTAAACCTTGGCACAACATGGTAGGCCAAATGGCCTGTTCTATGCTGTACTTTCCTATGTTCTATGTAATTACACTTGCATTAAATTTAGGATAAAGCTACAATTATGATTTTCCAGTGTAGCACACTTGCATGCACTGGAAACTTTGTATATGAAGACACAGGGATCATCTTTGTAGACAGAAAAACTGTGTATGAGCTCTGCCCCGATTCAAATGAACAGAATAGATGACAGCCATTAACTCGGACAATGCTCTGGCCAATCTATCAACCTCCTGGTTTAAATTTAAACAAAATCTGCCAGATAAATGTCAATTAGCTCTAATGGGCACATCCCTCAGTGTAACAACTCAACCAATCAGAGTTCACTTGTCAACCAATCGGAATGCACCTCTCATTCAGCATCTGTTATTTTCCACTAACAGAAAACAAATGTTGGAAATCTGAAACAAAAGCAAAAATTTCTGGAGAAACTCAGCAGGTCTGGCAGCATCTATGGGGAGAAAGCAAAGTCAATGATTCAGGTCCAGTTCTGAAGAAAGATTGCTGGACCCAAAACATTAACTCTGCCTTCTCTCTGCAGATGCTACCAAACCTGCTGAGTTTCTCCAACAATTTCTGGTTTTTTTTTGTTCCTGTTATTTTCCCTTCACTTTAGTATTTCTTGCAAATTTTCAGAATGAATGGAAGACAGGAAGTTTTGACTTAATGTTTCTTTTGTCAGCATTAATCAAAGTCTGTCTTACTAAACAACAATGTACTTACTCCCAGTATTGCTCACACGGACCCTGGTGAGGAATGGAGATTTCTGATCCAATTAGGCAAGTGTTATTATACGTCTGCAGCCATGTTGTATTAATGACTTCAAAATATCCATCATCCAGAGTAAGATTGCATAATGGATCTAGAAAATGTTGAATGTGTTTTAGAACTTTACTGCTCCTTGTTGAACAATGCTGCCATTTCTAGTGGTACAATCAGGGTCTCTGGGCAACCCAACCCAACCTCATCCATTACATAAGGTGGAATCAGAGGCATAGACTGAGGTAGGAATATATAAAATGAAGAGCCTCTCTTCTTCCCAGTGTCCACTCATTGAATCCAGGGTAGGATGGTTTGAGGACAGCCTTTCTTGCCAGACGTAAATTGACTCCCTAAGAGATGTCTTAAATGGGTATGCTGGCTGCCATTGGCATTCTTATGTATGTGTTGAAGGGTGGGGGTGGGGAAGCGGCACAATATGTGGGTTCACTCTATCTGGTCTGTTGTTTCCTAGGAGGGTAGATTTTCAGGTGGGTGCCCAATAGAGGTATCCAATGACATTGAAGAAAATTGCATTGTTCAATTACTGGCTTCCATAAAGTGATTGGTACTAGTGGTAGATGCAAGTGGCCCAAAAGCTCCCTTAACACACAAATAGGTACATCAACAGTGAAGGTTCCCACTTCATGAAGATGCATCCTATGACACTCAATAGCATATCCTGCATGTGAAAGAAATCACACAGGGACTGAGACACAATGTTTTTTGTTGAGCACCAGTCTGCAACAGCACAGAGAATCACTAAATTATTATAGCACAGAATGAGACGATGCAAACTGTTGTGAAAATCCAAATTAGAGTTTCACCTAGTTCCTCCACTCAGTAGCTCTGAACTCCTTCCTTTTCAAACAATGATCGATCTCCCATTTGAATGTCTTGAATAAAAGTAACCTCCACCACACTCTCAGGCAATACATATGCAATCCTAACTTCTTGCTGTGTGGATAAAAATTTCCATTGAGTCACCATTGGTTGCGAATGGTTTTAATTGGCCCTTCATTCTATCCAGACTGTACACGCTGGGTACATGTACTGAGCTCCCTCCTTGTATTCCACATCATTAGTTCACACTAATGACAGCATCATTTAGGGATTTTAAGAAAAGTGTCTCATACACCATGTTTGAAGCTGACAGAAATGTCAGCATTGTGGAGCACAAACAGAAGAGACAAATGAGTAAAGAACTTTCTACATGGGTGCCAAATGTGTCCCTTCAGATCCACTTGGTCTGTGCTAGCCATGTAATTGTTAATGTATTCAGACTCACTCAGGAAGGACCAGCCAATCACTGAGCTTTCAGACATCCCATCCCTCAAAGACGATACCCCAGCCTCCTTACTCAGTCTGGTCTATAAGCTTAAGTCTCAAACTCCCTGGTCTCAATCCCTCACACATTAACTCAGATACTATATTGACACATTTTTTAGGTATTTTCATGACTATATTTTCATATCCACATCTTATGAACAAGTTCTAACTCTCAATATTTACAATATACATATCTATGCTATACCATTATTATAGATTGCAGTGGTTCACCACCACATTACTAAGGGCATTTGGGATAAACAATGAACATTGGCATAGACAGTGGTGCCCACATCCCTTGATCAGTTTGTTCAGACATTTATGACACACCTCTGGGGGGGGGGGGGGTTTAGAAATTAACCTTGTGGGTCAGAGGTTGGGGCAATACCACTGTCAAAAGCCATGTGATAAGCTTTCATTAATGGATCAGAAAATGAATATTAATCCTGATAATTAATTACTTCTGATTCCCTAACTCCAGTACGATCACTTTCCAGGCTTCAAAACTTGTGAATTGTGTTTTATAATAAAAAAAAGATTGAGAGTAACTTCCTGGACCCATGCACAGGGTCACAGACAGGAATGTGAGTCCAAAATGCAGATATATGGAAATTAAAAGGTATTATTTAAATCATGAATTTCTTGTTTTCCAAGACTCACACCTTCCCTTAAGAGGCAAAATGCAGCAAGAATATGTACATAGTCGGCTGACGAGAAGAGCACCTCCCAATGTATTGAATAAGGGCAAACACTGTTGTAAGTCATTGGCTATTGGTACTTAAAATTGACACCAGTTGCAGGTCATACATTGGTTTCCTTGACTCAGAGGGAAACAACTTAAACATTTTTGAAATAAAATAAGACCATAAGGCTATAAGAGATAGGAAGATCATTATGCCTTTCAACCTATCAAGTCTATTCCACCATTCAATCATAGCTGATATGTTTCTCAACCCCATTCTCCTGCCATCTCCCCATAACCTATGATCCCCTGACTAATCAAGAACCTATCTTTCTGTCTTAAATATATTCAATGATTTGGCCTCCATTGTCTTCTGCAGAAATGAGTCCCACAGATTCACCCTTCATCTCAGCTCTGAGGCTTCGTACCATCACTCTAAGGCTGTGTCTCGGGTCCTATCAGACTCTATATAGGCCTTTCAGTATTTTGCAGGTTTCAATAAGATCCCTCTCATCCTTCTGAATCCCATCAAGTAGAAACCCGAAGTCCCTAACTGCTCCTCCTATGACAAGCCATTCATCCCCATGATCATTCTTGTAAGCCTCCTCCTCCTCCAATGCCAGCACATCCTTCCTTAGAAGCAGAGCCCAAAACTGCTTGCAATCTGCCAAAAGTAATCTGAATAGATACTTTACGATCACAACAGTATATTCCTGCTCTTGCATTTTAAGCCTTTTGGAATAAATTCTAAAATTGCATTTGCCTTCCCAGCACCCAACTGAACCTGCATATTCACATCAAGAAAATCCTGAACTAGGACTCTGAAATTCCTTTGTGCTTCTGATATCCGAAGACTTGCTCCATGTAAAAAATATTCTGCGCTCTACTTTTCCAACCAAAGTGCATAATTCCACACTTGCCACAGTGTTCCATCTGCCACTTCTTCATCTACTCTCCAAGTCTTTCTGCAGCCTCCCTACCTCCTCAACATTATCTGTCCCTCCACCTATCTCTGTTTAACACACATGTTGTTCTGAAACTTGTTGCTACTCTCACTCCCATTTGTAAAACCAATGACGTTTGAAATCTGCGTCCTGGTCCTGATCTTCAAATTTCCTTTCAGGCTCAAAATCCAGCATCCAATCTCATGACCCCTAATCCTAAAGGTCAAGGAGTGAATGTAAATCATTCATTGTGTTACTGATGACATTGAATGAAGATTTTGAGGGAGATGAGCCTGAGATGAAAACAAAGAGAAAAACTGAACTCTGTACCAGACAGTAGTAATGTAGGTACTGATAATAAAAGGTTGAAACTACCTTAGCTTCCCTACATCTACAGTCCAGGTAGAGTAAAGCAGCCGAGAATGACCAACAGTGACAATACTAAAGGAGAGATGATTTTCTTTGAAGCATCTCTCTTGCCTGTAAGCAATTATTATTGACAATCTTTCACTTCAGTGACTCAGTGACATGATCCTTGGAGCTGGATCCTGTCCAAGTCTCTCTGCTGTACAATCACAATGAAGTTGGTTATCGAAAGCATTGGCTACTTTTCTTATGACAGATCAACAGAATAAAATATGAACAGTCACGGAATGTCCCCAGTCAAAGTGAACACTGCACCTTTGGGAGTCCTGCTGCATGTTTCATCTGCTCCCCACCAACTGAAGCAGTCTGCCCATGGTAGGGGTGATTGGAAGGAAGCAAACTGGTAGTACAGACTGTAACCAATAATGCAGGCATAGGAAATGTTGGCAATTACGATCAGAAGGACCATGGTGACTCCAACACCTTAAAATTGAACAAAGGAAAAAGAGCTTAGAAACAATACTGTTTATTTGAAATAAAATTGTTCTCTTGAATTCAATTGCAATGTATTTCCAACTAGAATATGTTTAATGTTATTTGAGAGAGAGAGAGAGGGAGACAGTGTTTTGAAATAAGGCAGCCATGGTTGACTGATGTTGCTTCTCTCCAGTCTGAACTTATAAAGTTGAAAATAAGCCATCAACTTTATTATCCCTGTTTTGAATATAAGCACAGGTCATCCTCAGAGTTCAGAAATTATGATAAAGTTACAGACAATTAGGTTCAGAATCTAAACAAGAATTGGACAAGAGAATATTATTCTGTTGTTACAACTATCCCTCTAGTATTGTCATTGTCTTAGTGGGTGTTAGATTTGGTCAGCATTTCCAACAATGTTCAGCTAAAATTGTTGAGTGGATGATCCACCTTGGCCTCATCCGACGGTCGCCAGCATCACAGATGCCAGTCTTCAGCCAAATCAATTCACTCCACTTGGTGTCAAGAAACAGTTAGAGTCACTGCATAGTGCAAGGGATTTGGGCCCTGACAGCGTTACAGCAACAGTACTGAAGAGTTGTGCTCCAGAATTCATCGCCAAGCTCTTACAGTACAGTAAGAACACTGGCATATACCTGACAACATGAAACATTGACCAGATATGTTCTGGACACAAAAGCCAATTACTGCCCTAACAGTCCACTCTCTCAATCATCGGAAACAACCTGCTCAGTGACACCCAGCTTGTGTTCCTCCAGGGTCACTCAGTGCCTGGCCTTGGTTTAAACAAAACAGCTGGATTCCAGAGGTATGGTGGAAGTGACAGTCCTTGACATCAAGGCCGCATTTGCCCGTGTGTGGCATCAAGAAGCCTGAGCAAACTGAAATCAATTAGTGTCAAGGGACAAACTCTTCACTTGTTCGAGTCATACCTGGAACACTGAAAGATGGATATGGATGCCGGAGGCCAGTTATCTCAGCTCTAGGACATCTCTGGAAGAGTTCATCAGGCAAAGTCTTAGGGAGAATTGTAAGGGATAGGATTTATGAACATCTGGATAGGAATAATGTGATCAAGGATAGTCAACATGGTTTTGTGAAGGGTAGGTCGTGCCTCACAAACCTTATTAAATTCTTTGAGAAGGTGACTAAGGAGGTGGATGAGTGTAAAGCGGTAGATGTGGTGTATATGGATTTTAGTAAGGCATTTGATAAGGTTCCCCATGGTAGGCTACTGCAAAAAATACGGAGGTATGGCATTGAGGGTGAGTTGGAGGTTTGGATTAGGAATTGGCTGGCTGGAAGAAGACAGAGGGTAGTAGTTGATGGTAAAGGTTCATCTTGGAGTACAGTTACTAGCAGTGTTCCGCAAGGATCTGTTTTGGGACCATTGCTGTTTGTCATTTTTATAAATGACCTGGAGGAGGGGCTAGAAGGCTGGGTGAGCAAATTTGCGGATGATACAAAAGTCGGTGGAGTTGTTGACAGTGAGGAAGGATGTGGCAGATTACAGCGGGATATAGATAAGCTCAGAGCTGGACAGAAAGGTGGCAAATGGAGTTCAATGTAGGTAAGTGTGAAGCGATTCACTTTGGTAAGAGTAACAAGAAGATGGAGTACTGGGCTAATAGTCGGATATTTGGTAGTGTGGATGAGCAGAGGGATCTTGGTGTCCATGTACACAGATCTCTGAAAGTTGCCACCCAGGTAAATAGTGCTGTGAAAAAGGCATATGGCGTACTGGCTTTTATTGGTAGAGGAATTGAGTTCCGGATTCCTGAGCTCATGTTGCAGTTGTATAAGACTCTGGTGCGGCTGCATCTGGAGTATTGTGTGCAGTTTTGGTCGCCATACTATAGGAAGGATGTGGAGGCACTGGAACGGGTGCAGAGGAGGTTTACCAGGATGTTGCCTGATATGGTAGGAAGATCGTATGAGGAAAGGCTGAGGCACTTGGGGCTGTTTTCATTGGAGAAGAGAAGGTTTAGGTGTGACTTGATAGAGGTGTACAAGATGATTTGGGGTTTAGATAGGGTTGACCATGAGAACCTTTTTCCAAGAATTGAGTCAGCTATTACGAGGTGGCATAGCTTTAAATTAAGGGGTGGTAGGTATAGGACAGATGTTAGGGGTAGATTCTTTACTCAGTGAGTCGTGAGTTCATGGAATGCCCTGCCAGTAGCAGTGGTGGACTCTCCCTCTTCATGGGCATTTAAACGGGCATTGGATAGACATATGGAGGATAGTGGGCTAGTGTAGGTTAGGTGGGCTTGGATCGGCGCAACATTGAGGGCCAAAGGGCCTGTATTGCACTGTATTGTTCTATGTTCTAGCTTAGTGTCTGAGGTCCAACCATCTCTAACTGTTTCATCAATGATCTTCCCTCCACCATAAGGTCAGAAGTAGGCATGTTCACAATGATTGCACAATGTTCAGCAATATTCGCAACTCCTCAGATACTGAAGAAGTCCTGAACAATATCCAGGCTTGGGCTGACAAGTGGCAAGTAACACTCCTACCACCCAAATGCCAGGCAATGACCATTTCCAACAAGAGACAATCTAACCACTGCTCCATGATATTCAATGGTGTTACCATCAATGAATACCCCCACAATCAATATCCTTGTTGTCACCATTAACCAGAAACTCAACTGGACTTACTATACAAACACAATGGTGACAAGAGCCGGTCAGAGGCTAGGAATACTGCAGGAGTAACTCACCTCCTGTCTCCCCAAGCTTGTTATCATCTACAAGGCATAAGTCAGGAGTTTAATTGAATATTCCTCACTTGCCTGCTCCAAGAGCACGCCAGAAGTTTGACACCCTCCAGGACAAAGCTGCTTACTTGATTGGCAAAACATCTACAAGCATCCATTCCCTTCGCACTGATACACAATTGCAACAGTTTGTGCTACCTACAAGATGCACTGCAGAAATTTACCAAGGCTCCTTTGAAAGCACCTTCCAAACCCAGGACCACTTCCATCTAGAAAGACAAGGGCAGAAAATACAGGGGAATACCACTACCTGCAAAAATCCCCTCTAAAATGATCACCATGCTGACTTGGAAATATACCATTGATCCTTCACAGTCACTGGGTCAAAATCCTGGAATTCCTTTCCAAAGGACATTGTAGGGAAACCTACAGCGCATAGACTGCAGAGGTTCTAGAAGGCAGCTCATCACTACTTCTCATGAGTAACTAGCGATAGGCAATAAATGCTGGCCCAGCCAGAGAAAACAAGTTCCTTGAACGAATAAGAAAAAAGCTCATTGAAGAACAATCTCAGCAGGACTTATACATTTAGTGGTAAGGTCTTGGGGTCTGTTGCTGAACAAAGAGACCTGAACAAAGAGTGCAGGTTCATAGCTCCTTGAAAGTGGAGTCGCAGGTAGATAGGATAGTGAAGAAGGCTTTTGGTATGCTTTCCTTTATCAGTCAGAGTATTGAGTACAGGAGCTGGGAGGTCGTGTTGCAGCTGTACAGGACATTTGTTAGGCCACTGTTGGAATGTTGTGTGCAATATATTGGAAAGATATTGTGAAACTTGAAAGGATTCAGAAGAGGTTTACAAGGATGTTGCCAGGGTTGGAGGATTTGAGCTATAGGGAGAGGCTGTACAGACTGGGGTTGTTTTCCCTGGAGCGTCGGAGGCTGAGGGGTGACCTTATAGAGGTTTACAAAATTATGTGAGGCATGGATAGGATAAATAGACAAAGTCTTTTCCCTGGGGTGTGGGAGTCCAGAACTAGAGGGCATAGGTTTAGAGTGAACGGGGAAAGATATAAAAGAGACCTAATAGGCAACTTTTTCTTACAGAGGGTGGTACATGTATGAAATGAGCTGCCAGAGGAAATAGTAGAGGCTGGTACAATTGCAACATTTTAAAGGCATTTGGATGGGCATATGAAAGGAAGAGTTTGGAGGGATATGGGCCAGGTGGGGCTAGATTGGGTTGGGATATCTGGTCTGCATGGAAGGGTTGGACCAAAGGGTTGTTTGCAGGCTGTACATCTCTATGACTATATCCCTTGGCACCATTGATAAGTACCAGGAGTTGGTTTTAGCTCCTCCCTCGTTTCCTCAATGTCTATTTCATTTGAGGGTTTAATCCCGCACCTGATGTCCAAGTGAGCATTCTTCAACCTAAAAACTAACCACTGAAACATTGAACTCCATCAACTATTAACTCGCTGGGTCCAGACTTGACCCAATGTGTAGTATGCAGTTTGGTATTTTTTTTTACCAAGGATTGGGAATCAGTGACAGGATCCTTGGTTTGTGTTTTCCAACTTAAACTGAGGGCACAGGTTCAGCTCCAGAGTTCTCACTGCAGCTCATAACTAGCTGCTTTGCTAACCCATATCTTGTGATTTAGCTTTAATTTAATTCAAAGTAGAACAGCAACTGCTGGTGTGAGTTTATCTTCAGCAGGATGTTTTACCAGATGTGACAATGCTTATGTGATCCCCAATAACATAAGAAACTGAGTGTGAATATCATGGGTTTGAAGAGACTGTTAAACATTTGTTACAATTAACTATTGCAAACAAGTGGTACACTCCTAAGGCAAAATAGCATCTGGGCTGATATTTTACAACAGAATAAGGTAAACTTTTCCAAAACAGATATACATGGTTGTGCAGAGGCACATGGAATTAATTTGACAATTATGCACACAGGTAAGACAGAGTTTAAAGATTAATGTTTCAAAATTCAATGTAATGTTTTGAAAGTTTGACAATTTTTCCTGACTTGGTGCATGTATGTCCACCTGGAAAGGTACCCATTGATCTCTGTTGCACTTGTTTGACAACTTGGTTAGTTGCTGCTGGTTGCTATTAATCAACCCTACCACACAACATCATCAGAGGGTTCAACTCTCAATCTCTTCATACATGATTGGTCTGTCATAAATTGTTCAGAGCTGGCTTCTGTTCCTTTTTCATGTAATATCATGAGCTGCAATACATTTCTGTGACCTGGGCTGGTTGCATATTTTAGAAACCATTGCTGGTATCCAAAGATTTGTATTTCTAACTCTCACTCTCTGCCCAGTGAGCAATTTTGGAGATTCTTACTTGGGACACCAAATAACCTAAAAATACCACCATTGTGTCAGTGACACTTGTACTCATTTTGCTGCTAATTCACCAAACAAATGGGTGATTTAGAGAAGTAATCTGTCACAAGGAAGTAATCTCCCCATACAATATGAACAGCTCTGTTGCTACTTTGCTGAAGAATTGGATGAAATATCATATGGATATAGAGTCTCCCACTGTTTATATATTGCATTCGTGAGTCATTGAATATCCCGATTCATCCCTGGATTGTTATGCCAATCATTTTGAACTTTCAATACTCATACGTTCCTGTGGTAGCATGGGCATGATTTGAAACTGCGCCCAATGAAAACAATTCACATTGTCCAAAGTATAACATGTCAGCCTTGAGAGCACATTTAATTTCATAGTTTAGGTGATCATGGTGCAGATCAAGATGAATATCTTTGTATTTTGGATAAGCTGTTCTGTAAATCATATGCAATCATCTTGGCTACCTGGCTTAATTACTACTTCAAAGTTATAACTTTGCCAATTCTTGACTAATTCAATTGCACCATATGTGACTTGTTCTGCCATGGTGGGTGTGGTTTGAATGTCATGATTTGAGACTGCACTTAGATCTGTACATACTGGTAACCATGTATCTGTTAGACTAAATATTTCGGGAAGCCAGTGAGAGTTTGCGCATTGACACTCATTGACAATACATACAATTGTTGATCTGCTGTCTCCACTGAGAGATGGTTTCTCATAGCCTGTACCATGGAACATTACTTGCTCAGGTGCATGTCATTGAGGCCATATAGTGGTTACATGGTAACACTAACTCCGGTGTTGATTTTAGCTTTTATCTTGTATCACACTGCCTTCTCAGGACACATGATATTAAAGAGCTCCTGATTGCTTTCTACTCCCGACACAGAGTGTGAGATTAACATCATGTAAAGCCTGCTCATTTTCTAAAATTTGCCTTTCATTTGGTTGACTCTGAACCTCATTAATGTGGTTGCCTTGGTGCACCTTGGTAACAGTTTCCTTGTTGCTGATGATTTGTTATTACTCTATACTGTCATGTCAGTCGCTTGTTGGTTTAATGTAAGGTTAAAATCTTCGAGTAAAAAATCTTCGAGTAACATACAATTGTTGATCTGCTGTCTCCACTGAGAGATGGTTTCTCATAGCCTGTACCATGGAACATTACTTGCTCAGGTGCATGTCATTGAGGCCATATAGTGGTTACATGGTAACACTAACTCCGGCCGTTTCTACCTCCTGCCAGTCCCACAACCCCGCACCGCCCGTTTCTACCTCCTGCCAGTCCCACAACCCCGCACCGCCCGTTTCTACCTCCTGCCAGTCCCACAACCCCGCACCGCCCGTTTCTACCTCCTGCCAGTCCCACAACCCCGCACCGCCCGTTTCTACCTCCTGCCAGTCCCACAACCCCGCACCGCCCGTTTCTACCTCCTGCCATCTCCCATCCACCGCCTCCAACCTCATAGTCCACAACCCCGCACCGCCCGTTTCTACCTCCTGCCATCTCCCATCCACCGCCTCCAACCTCATAGTCCCACAACCCCGCACCGCCCGTTTCTACCTCCTGCCCAAAATCCACAAACCTGCCTGCCCCGGCCGACCCATTGTCTCAGCCTGCTCCTGCCCCACCGAACTCATCTCCCAATACCTCGACACGGTCCTGTCCCCTTTAGTCCAAGAACTCCCCACCTACGTTCGGGACACCACCCACGCCCTCCACCTCCTCCAGGATTTTCGCTTCCCCGGTCCCCAACGCCTTATTTTCACTATGGACATCCAGTCCCTGTACACCTCCATCCCCATCACGAAGGACTCAAAGCCCTCCGCTTCTTCCTTTCCCGCCGCACTAACCAGTACCCTTCCACTGACACCCTCCTTCGACTGACTGAACTGGTCCTCACCTGAATAACTTCTCTTTTCAATCCTCCCACTTCCTCAAACTAAAGGAGTTGCCATGGGCACCCGCATGGGCCCCAGCTATGCCTGCCTCTTTGTAGGATATGTGGAACAGTCCATCTTCCGCAACTACACTGGCACCACCCCCCACCTTTTCCTCCGCTACATCGATGACTGTATCGGCGCTGCCTCGTGCTCCCACGAGGAGGTTGAACAGTTCATCAACTTTACTAACACCTTCCATCCCGACCTGAAATTCACCTGGACTGTCTCAGACTCCTCCCTCCCTTCCTAGACCTTTCCATTTCTATCTCGGGCGACCGACTCAACACAGACATCTATTATAAACCGACTGACTCCCACAGCTACCTGGACTACACCTCCTCCCACCCTGCCCCCTGTAAAAACGCCATCCCATATTCCCAATTCCTTCGTCTCCGCCGCATCTGCTCCCAGGAGGACCAATTCCAACACCGCACAACCCAGATGGCCTCCTTCTTCAAGGACCGCAGATTCCCCCCAGACGTGATCGACGATGCCCTCCACCGCATCTCCTCCACTTCCCGCTCCTCCGCCCTTGAGCCCCGCTCCTCCAACCGCCACCAAGACAGAACCCCACTGGTTCTCACCTACCACCCACCAACCTGCGCATACAACGTATTATCCGCCGCCATTTCCGCCACCTCCAAACGGACCCCACCACCAAGGATATATTTCCCTCCCCTCCCCTATCAGCGTTCCGCAAGGACCACTCCCTTCGTGACTCCCTTGTCAGATCCACACCCCCCACCAACCCAACCTCCACCCCCGGCACCTTCCCTGCAACCGCAGGAAATGTAAAACTTGCGCCCACACCTCCACACTCACTTCCCTCCAAGGCCCCAAGGGATCCTTCCATATCCGCCACAAGTTCACCTGTACCTCCACACACATCATCTATTGCATCCGCTGCACCCGATGTGGCCTCCTCTATATTGGTGAGACAGGCCGCTTACTTGCGGAACGCTTCAGAGAACACCTCTGGGCCGCCCGAACCAACCAACCCAATCACCCCGTGGCTCAACACTTTAACTCCCCCTCCCACTCCACCGAGGACATGCAGGTCCTTGGACTCCTCCACCGGCAGAACACAACTACACGACGGCTGGAGGAGGAGCGCCTCATCTTCCGCCTGGGAACCCTCCAACCACAAGGTATGAATTCAGATTTCTCCAGCTTCCTCATTTCCCCTCCCCCCACCTTGTCTCAGTCGGTTCCCTAACTCAGCACCGCCCTCCTAACCTGCAATCCTCTTCCTGACCTCTCCGCCCCCACCCCACTCCGGCCTATCACCCTCACCTTGACCTCCTTCCACCTATCCCACCTCCATCGCCCCTCCCCCTAGTCCCTCCTCCCTACCTTTTATCTCAGCCGGCTTGGCTCTCTCTCTCTTATTCCTGATGAAGGGCTTATGCTCGAAACGTCGAATTCTCTATTCCTGAGATGCTGCCTAACCTGCTGTGCTTTGACCAGCAACACATTTGCAGGTTTAATGTAAGGGCCTGACTTGGCTTTTGGAAACAGATTTCCTGCACATAGCCATGTCCCTTGATGCTACAGATATCAAAAAATAGAGCATGGACTTTGGAGAAGTGCAACAAACTACTGCTATTGGAGCTTTTGTTGGTAGCAAAATAGTATTGGTAGCACCTAAAGCATGTAATCGTTGCTGGCCTGCTACGACATCTTCATAGATCTGTCTACCCTCAAGTAACAGGTCAAGGCTGTGGCCCTCCTTATTGCACAAATGTTTCTTCCAACTGACTTTAATTCATGTGAATGTGATAATCAACTCATTAATATTCTCTGGCCGTTCCTCTTCAGTAAAGTCACACTCATGCCCTTTGCAATGGCATCCTCCAACAAACTGGTGAATAGTCTCTTGAGGATTCTTGTCTATTTGAAATGATGTCAAGTCTGTTCATCCTGAAGTGAATTCTTATCTTGATCTGCTCTTCAAGATCTTTCCAAATCATATCCAGACTTTTCTGATCCACCCAGAAAAACTGTGCATGTTAATAATGTGAAGCTCCTCCTTGTCAAGTCATAAAATCCCTACGGAGTGGAAGCAGGCCATTCAGCTCATTGAGTCTGCATGACCCTCTGAACAGCATCCCATCCAGAACCAATCTCTTACCCTATCCCTGCAACTCTCCATTTCCCCTCGCTAATCCACCTAACCTACACATCCCTGGACGCTATCAGCAATTTAGCACAGCCAATCCACCAAACATGCATATCTTTGGACCGTGAGAGGAAACCCAAGCACCTGGTGGGACCCATCTGAAATGGGCAGAATGTGTAAACTCCACATAGACAGTTGCCTGAGGGTCAATTCAAACCCGGATCCCTGGCAATGTAAGGCCACTGTACCTCCCTGAGTTCTGACAAGACTTTTAAGAGTTCTTTTCATGGCCTCACCTAGACCTTGATCTGCAAAATAGAACTGCATGAAGTTTTGGAACAGTAAAATCAGTGAAGGTGTTGCTGGATGCCAAATCCACACCAGTTTTGTTGCTATCCATGAGTTGGCCTTTACAAAAACACCAGCTTTTGCTGTGTGTCCCTGATATTTTTGTCTCTCCAAATTATACTGCTCTTTCCTTAAGAACAAAGACGTTTGTAATTGTCATTATGTATTAACTTCCATCAACCGAGCTTTCTAGGATTCAAGTTTTCTGTAATGCACTGGCCTTTGTCATAGATCAAGGGCATTCTTTAGCATTTTAATTTGTTTTTATTACCAAGGAAATCTTAGAAATATATTTTACCTTGAAAGAATTTGCATCCTAATGAAAATTAGAAATATGTTCCATTGTTCTCGTGCTTAATGCTCCATCTACAGATGTGTACAATTGTCTGTACTCTGAAAAACTGATGCTGTTTAAGATAACAAACTTCTCCCTATTCCAAACTGTCTGCTTCCAAAGTCATGCTGGACATCAATTTGTTTTCTAAATATGTACATCTATGATGTCGTTAAGAGATAGTAACTGCTGTTGCTATGGTGTGAGTTTGCCTCCACCAGGGTGTTTTACTTGATGGAGGAATGCTTTTGTTATATAACACAATGTCAGAAACTGGGCATGATATTGTGGTATTGGGCAACCCAACAGACATTCATTACATTGCTCAAGCATACACATTTCTGAGCTAGTAGTTTGCTATTAGTTTACAATAGTTGGGCATGTTACTAGTCAAGTTTCCTGGAGATGGTGGTGTAGTGGAGGAGTCACTGGCTTGGTAGTCAAGAAGCTCAGGTTAATGCTCAAGGGACATGGGTTCAAATCTCACCACAGCAACTTGGTACAATTTACAAGGGCAGCACAGTGGCTCAGTGGATCGCTCTGCAGCCTCACAGCGCTAGGGACCTGAGTTTGATTCCGGCCTCGGACGACTGTCTGTGTGGAGTTTGCATAGTCTCCCTGTGTCTGTGTGGGTTTCCTCTAGGTGCTCGGTTTCCTCCCACAAAACAAAGATGGGTTGGCCATGCTAAATTGTCTGTTGTGTTAGTCAGAGGGAAATGTATCTGGGTGGGTTACTCTTTAGAGGGTCAGTGTGGACTTGGTGGGCCCAAGGGCCTGTTTCTGCACTGTAGGGAATCTAATCTAATCATTCTTTAAATGATCCAAGGAAAAATTGACTCTGAAAAAACAATGAGATTTGGAGTCAACCATCCAGGTGAACTGAACACAATCACAATCACGCGCATTTAATGAATAAGAAACTAAACTAACATCAGTGTTAATCACTGACATATCTTGGTGTAACATAACAAAGTTTTCAAAGAGAATGACAGCAAGGCTCAGATACACTCTCATTTAATCACTCAATTATAATTAGTTTATTAATATGAATTAAACATTAAAATGCATTGAAATTGTTGCTGAGTTTTAATTATTCAATAATCTCTAACCTTGTAACATTGGTACAGATTTCCACACTGCAACAGGCCCGAGGCTGGCAAACTGTCCAAAGGAAGATTCCAAGAAAAATATTGGTATCCCAACAAGACCCAGCATGATTGAGTAGGGAATAAGAAATACACCTGGAAAATAGAATAAAAAGGTGAAACAGGGTCCATGGATGTGAATTCCCAACATACTCTGCAGTTTCAAGTGGATGGTAACAACAACTTTATACTAACAGAGAAACAGGCCTAATCTTTAGAATCTCTCCTCATAACCAAACCCCTAAAATCGAGGTTATCATTCTTGCAAAACCATGTTGTACTCCCTCCAAGGCCAATATATCCTCCCTTAGATGTAGTGCCCAGATCTTCCCACAGTACTTCAATTGTGGTCGAACCAGGGTTTTGTATATCTGCAGCATACTGTCTACATCCTTGTATTCATGTCCTCGAGGTGTAAAAGCCAGATTCCATGAGCTTTCTTCATTATTTACTGTACCTGTTTGTGGTACTTTAAAGGTCCATGCACCTGAACCCCCAAGTCTCTTTTGGCATCCATTGTGTTTAACTTGATGCCATCTAGGAAGTATCCAGGTTGATACTATATCGGTCAAAATGGATAACCACACACTTGCTTACATTGAACTTCATCTGCTACATTTTTGCCCAATTACTGAGTCTATCAAGAACCCTCTGCAATTTTATGCTGTTGACTACATTGTCTACAATGCCCCCTAACTTTTGTCATCAGTATATTTGGATATATGATTTTCTATGTTATAATCCTAGTTGTCAATAACAAATATGAATAATTGAGACCCTAACACAGATCCTTACGGGGATACCACTGGTCACATCCTGCAAATTTCAGGACCTACTCATTATCCTTATTTTCTGGCACCTGCCACTCAACTAATTTCTGAACTATATAAGTAATTTGCCCTCAATTCCATCAGCCTCTACCTTAGTTAATAAGCTCTTATGTGCAATTTATCACATGCCATCTGAAGTCCATACAAACAACAACCATAGACATTCCCCTGTCCACTATCTTAGTCATGGCTTCAAAAAATTAAATGAGGTTTGTCAGGCATGACCTACTGTCCCTGATTAACTGAAGAAATTTGAAGTGCTCAGTTATTTTATCCTTAATTAGAGACACCAACCAGTGCCCCAGCACAGATGTTAGGCTAACTGATCTATAAATCCCTGATTTTCCTCTTTCGCCCCTGTTCTAAAGTGGAATAATGTCTGCAATTCTTCAGTCCAGTGGGACAACTCCTGTATTGAGGGAACATTGAAAGATTAGTAAGAGTAAGGTTAATTAGTAAGAGCAGAGTAGTAATCCCAGGATTGCTATTGGTGCCATTGTCTAGTGAAGCTAGGAACGGAGAGTGTGTGCAGCTAAACACGTGGCTGCAGAGCTGGTATAGGAGGGAGGGCTTCAGGTATGTGGATCTTCTGCAGAAGGTGGGACCTGTACGGGTTGCACCTGATCTTGAGGGGCATCAATATCCTGGACAGGAGGTTTGCTAGAGATCTTCGGGAGGGTTTAAACTATTTTGGCAGAGGGATGGGAACTGGAACTATGGATCAAAGGATGTGGATGCTGGTGAACAGGCAGATACAGCATGCAGAGAGACTGTGAGAAAGGATAGGCAGTTGATAGGGTAAAGCTGCAGTCAGTGTGATGGGTCTATTTTAATGCAAGAAGTGTCAAGAATAAGGGTGATGAACTTAGAGCATGGAGCTACAATGGAGCACGGAGTTTCTTGAAGCTACAATGTTGTGGCTATTACGGAGGCTTTGATATCACAGGGGCAGGAATGGTTGCTGAATGTTCCGGGATAGGAACAGAGATGGAGGTAAAATAGATGGCTGGGTGGCATTGCTAATAAGGGACAGTATAATAGTTGGAGAAATGAAGATTGTCGGGAATGGTTTGTCCACTGAGTCATTATAAGTGGAAGTCAGAAACAGGAAAGGAGCAGTCACTTTATTGGGAGTTTTCAATAACACCCAATAGCAACAAAGGCATGGAGGAGCCGATTGTGAGGCAG